>NC_057811.1:18450609-18611912 GCF_018294505.1 Triticum aestivum
AAATTTTTAAATTTGTATTAAATTTTTTGCATATGTCAAATGTCTAATTTTGCACACAAGTTTGAAACAAAATATGTCACATGTCTAATTTTTTGCATATGTCACATGTCAAATTTCGCACACATGTCAGGACCACCTCCAAATCACCTCAAATTTGGCACACATAATCTCTTGCACAAACAAAGCTAGGTTTACAAGGTTTTTAAAATTTTTTTAATTTTTTTGAATTTATAATGACCTCTAGACTGACTGGTCAAAACATCGGTCTATACCTAAAGGGGCATTGTAAAGTATTATTTTTCCAAATTTTCTTTCATAGCCATGTTTGGCACATGTGGGTCACCATGTACAAGAAAAATTTGGGTGATTTGGAGGTGGTGGAAAAAATCACGTATGTTCAAAAACTGGCTTAAGTTAGACCAAATGGCCCCTCCGGAATGCGATGATTTTTTCGACCACCTCCAAATCACCTCAATTTTGGCACACATGATCTCTCGCACAAAAAAGCTAGTTTTCCAAGGTTTTATTTTTTTGGATTTTTTAATAATTTATAATGCCCTCTAGACTGACTGGTCAAACCATCGGTCTATACCTCAAGGGGGCATTGTAAAGTATTATTTTTCCAAAAATTTTTCATAGCCATGTTTGGCACATGTGGGTCACCATGTACAAGAAAATTTGGGTGATTTGGAGGTGGTGGAAAAAATCACGTATGTTCAAAAACTGGCTTAAGTTAGACCAAATGGCCCCTCCGGAATGCGATGATTTTTTAGACCACCTCCAAATCACCTCAATTTTGGCACACATGATCTCTTGCACAAACAAAGCTAGGTTTCCAAGGTTTTATATTTTTTTGAATTTTTTATTAATTTATAATACCCTCTAGACTGGCTGGTCAAAACATCGGTCTATACCTAGGGGGGAATTGTAAAATATTCTTTTTCCAAATTTTTCTTTCATAGGCATGATTGGCACATGTGGGTCACCATGTTCAAGAAAGTTTGGGTGATTTGGAGGTGGTGGAAAAGATCACATTTGTTCAAAAACTGGCTTAAGTTAGACCAAATGGCCCCTCCGGAATGCCCTCAAGACTGGCTGGTCAAAACATCGGTCTATAACTCTGGGGGGGGGGGGGGCATTGTAAAATATTCTTTTTCCAAAATTTCTTTGAAATTTCTAATGCCCTCTTATATTTGTTTATAATGCCCTCTTATATTTTCTTTGAAATTTATAATGCCCTCTTATATTTTCTTTCTATTTTTTTTGAATTTTTTTTAATTTATAATGCCCTCTTATATTTGTTTATTTTTAATGCCCTCTTATATTTGTTTATTTTTTAATGCCCTCTTATTTTTTGTATTTTTTGTATTTATAAAGTTAGGTTTCCAAGATGGCTAGGCTGGCCCATGCTTTTCCTTTTGTTTAATGCCTTCAGTTTATTTTTTTAATGCCCTCTTATATAACTTTATTAAAAATAAAGTAGATCTTATTTCAAATTCCTTTTTTTTGCACACATTAATTTTTAACTAGTATTACATTACTCTTCTAAATTTACATTTAATTCCTTCACACTTTGATGATGAAATATTTGCTCTGTTATTGCAACATTGGTTCAAATGATGGAACATTTGATCTTTTTGCTTATTCAAATTATGCATTGATGGAATGTGTGAGGATGAACAATTATAAGTAACTTTACGAAACCCCATGTAATATAATTCATGACAGCCAATTTGGAACATTGTCAGATTCAATATTTGGTATAATTGGCACATGCGCACAGCATGTTGCACTTGCCCACAGCATAGACAAGTGTTGCAGCATGTCTGAAGCAACACTGAAGCGCCATTTGTGATCATTGCACAATCAAAACAACAAGTAAACATGAAGGAAGCATTCACCACCAATAAAGTTAAGGCCACACATATATAGATAGCATTGTAGGTTACCACCACAGGTACCAGGCAGTTCACAACAGATCCAGTTCAGACACACAATACATTACATTACATTAATAGAGGTAGTTTCCAACCAGTTCAGACCCAGATGCAGCTTTCCAAAAGTAAAACATCATCAAATATACTGATGATGAGTACGGCTTCCAGCTTCTGATGATCAGCATGATGTAGGACTAGAGGTTAGGGTTTCTCAGGACCTTCAGGAGGGCAGAATGCTCAGCCCTGATCTTGTACTCATCACTGGAGATCGATGTAGCCCGGCAATGTTCCATCAGATGCTCCAATAACCCAGACCTGGGCTTGGGCTTGCTGCAGAAGGGGCAGCGGTACTTTTCCGTCCTCCAGTTGTGGTACATACCAGGTCCTTGGGCCCTGATCTTCAACACCACCTTCTCTTCAAACGACTCGACGTTCCCCTCGACCACATCATCTCCAGATTCATACTGCACACATTAATGACTGACATTAATACATTATGCATTCAAATACTATAAACACGTAATACTAACTCAATGCACAAATAACATTTCAACTAGGCCTTACCTCATACGGCTCATCTTCATCAGAGTCATATGGGTAGAACCCAGTCTTGTCCCACTTCCTCTTGTTGCCCACAAGATCCTCCTCCTCCTGCTATATTGTCAAACAAGCACATCAATTACAATGAATTGAATTGCAGTTCAAAGAATGTCATTACACACAAAATTGTGAATGTGAACCACATTGGTATGTTGCAAGTGACCAAATGCTTTCCTTATAAATACAGAATCTAAGCAATCAATCAACAGACAAATGCTTTCCTTCATAAATGCTAATGAAAATCCAAGCTGGATTCTTGACATTCCCTGGATTAACCCAACACTTTTCTTTTGAGGGAATCCCCCCCCCCACACACACTACTTAATGGAAACATATAGTATATTTTGTTGCTAGGATCCTGCCTTGGAATGTTTACTTCATAGTTATACAATGGTGACATCCTAGCTGCATATTTTTGTAATTCATCATAAGTATTTGCACAAGAGGAAAATCTCTGGCCAGGTTAATTTTATGAGGCTGGACAATAGGCCTGCCTACAACATTTGGTTTATAAAATTTTGGGCAAGGACAATATTTCAAGGCCATGTTACTGTTTTTGAGGCCACCCTTCTGCAATTGTAAAGTGAGTTATCTCTTAGCCCCCTAAATATAAAATTACATCCATTGCTACTAATTACAGAAGCCAACTACAAATTTTAATATGCACAAATTACTGTTTTTGGGATAATGCAGCAAAGCTCCTACACATATTAACATAATGCAGTAGTTAATTAGGTACAACTTCAACTATAAATGCATACATCTCCAACAAACATCTAAAATTTCATTACTTACCTAAACAACAACAAATTATACTATAGATGAATCTTGTATCATCTAAACCAATTCATTGGCACATCAAAATTAATGCATTCCAAATCAAATATGTTTCCATCCAGTATCATTGAACCACAGATCAAATCAAATAATCATATATGTCTGCAGCATTGAACTACAGATCTAATAATCATATGACGTCTATCTGACCTTAAATTCCCCCTTAAATAAGGTATTCAACCTCATACTAATTAAAATCTAACAAGCAAAAATTCCACTACTAACCACTGAAAAAACCCCAAGGTGCTTTTATCTCTGAAGCAACGGCATTGGAGAGGATGTTCAATGCTGTAAATATCTCTGAAGCAACGGCAAAATTCCACTACTAACCCAAACTAAATAAGCATAGACTGCCCCTTCCCCTCTCCTTCAGAAGCCCCAATCCAACACAAACAAATCCAGCCCTTGAGAAGCTCTTTTTGATTAACATGACAACACCCATTACATGAGCACATCCTTCACTATATTTACAACCAAACTAATGCACCATCTAATCACCTCAGGTAGACATTTTCCAAAAACACAAGGACATGCACAACCCATCTCATAGCCTCTGCCTGACAGGCATCAATCAAGCATCAAAGAACTGCAACTATGACAACATGCATCAATCAAGCATCTAAGAATTGCAACTATGACAGGCATAATCCCTAGAACTAAGCATCCATTTAATTAATCATCAAGCCAAAGAACTAAAGCAGGCACCAACCCAAACCAATAGAGAAGTATATATTTGACTAATCCATCGTCTAATCCTCAAGCCAAACACCTAAAGAATTGCAAAAATTCCACTACCAATCTAATAAGCATCTGAAAAAACCCCATCCCTCAATCCGGCTACTTCTAACCTAATCTAATAATCATATGAGGTCCACCATTCTTGCACGAATCAAATACACAAAAACCCTAATGCAGAGAAAACCCTACATCCAACAAATCTATCCAAAAAACCTTCTGGCCACAAACCCTACAATCTAAAAACTACCACATTAAAGTGAGAAGCAGATACCTTCTGCTCCGCCTGCTCCTCGCCAGAGCCGGCCTCCACCTTCTCCACCTCGTGCGCCTTGCTAGAGCCCGCCTCCACCTTCTGCGCCTCGCCAGAGCCCGCTTCCACCTTCTGCGCCTTGCCGGAGATCGCCAGAGCGGGCACATCTGGCTAGACTGCGCCGCTGCAGCCCGCCCCCGCCTTCTCCAGATCTGCAGCGGGGGGAGCACCGCGCTGGACGCCGGCACGTCCCCTCACAAAGGTGCCCGCAGCGACCTGCCGCGCCTGCTCCACCAGATCTGCGCCCCAATCGGGGCGCTCGCCTCCTGCGTCCGCCATGGCGATGGAGAGGATGCGGTGAGGGCGACGAGGAGGTTGGAGAGGAGAGGGAGTGGGGAGTGGGGAGTGGGGAGAGGGAGACGATGCGGCGGGAGGAAATGGTAGGCGATGCGGCCGGAGGTGGTTGCCGTCCACATTTATATGATGGGACGGTTTTGGAATCTACCCGTGACACGTGCCGCCCCACGCGCGGGCGGCTCCACGCGTGCACGAAACGCCGCCATATACAAATACGTATACGGCCAGGTATACGATCTAACCGGGCCCGTACGGGCCTCCCAGGGCTCCTCGACGGCTATACGCGGGGACAACAAAGACGATCGTGCCCCACGTTATAAACCGTTTTTGGTTCATCCTAGCCGTCAATGTGTTTTTCCACCTCGCGAGCCCAGGGGGAGCACCGGAGCAAAAACGGATGTGGACGATCCTCAAGGACACCAGGATGTCCATCGAGATCGAGCGGAGCGGGGGGCGCGCCGCGTTGGACGGCCGCGCCGCCGAGTCGGAGCTGACGATGGTGGAGCACAAGTCCGGCGGTTTCTGGCACTGCAAGGAGTACATGAAGGGGTACGTCAGGTTCGCGGGGAGGAAGGAGCTGGAGGAGAGTTTCACCATCAGGTGCACTCTGTCCGCCGACGAGAAGGTGGTCAAATGGCTCAACGGCCGCACGTCTCCGCCGGCGTCCTGCTCTCGAATTGTCAAGCAAAAACGAGCCAAGAACAGCTTATACTAGATAGTCTGAAGATCAGCTTCCTGCAGGCCGGCCAAGGCCCCAGCGGCCGGTCTCTTGGATATCTTCTTGCCTACTTAAAACTGCGATTCAACTGTTGGCTTGATTGTTACTCGCTCCGTCCCAAAATATAAGATCATTTTTTATACTACATTAGATGCGTAAAGAATCTTTGATTGATGCAGTGTAAACGTAAATTTATTTTGCTGCTACTTCATGCTTTAACAACACTTGAATCGATCTGTAATGATGCTTTGAACAACTTGGACACTGCCTCTTGATCTGTTTAGTCTTCTCTGTGTTCTGTTCATCTGCATGAAGTGTGCCAAAAAAAGAGTATATGATCTATTATAATGGAATATACTAAGAGAGTATGAAAGAGAGTACACATTATGCATTGGTACTTTATCTCAGTCGCTCATAATGTTGAGGGCAGTAAAGTTGAACATTTCATTGCCTGAGGAATCAATTGCATCCTTGTGCTTCAGCTGGCAGATGCACCACATGCATTATGACTAGGATACTGCAAATATGCGAATCAACCTGTGGTTGGATGGTTAGAGGGATTGTGCTATCCTCAACCCAACAGAGTTCAAATCCTGGTGCTCGCATTTATTCCTGGATTTATTATTTCAGGATTTCCGATGATGCGCATTCAGTGGGAGGAGACGTTCCCATCGACGCCGAGGTGCCTACGGTTACTTTGTAAATTTCAAGATGATATGCCGGCTCAGTCTTTCGTAGGTGCTCATAGGGGTAGGGTGTGCGTGTGTGCGTTCATAGGGGTCAGTGTATGCGCGTATATCTGAACGCTTGCTTCTGTACTGTGTTAAAAAAAGGATACTGCAAATATGCAATTAACCCAACACTGAACCACTAAAAAGCCCCTATTAGCTTACCACTATATGCAAGGCAATACAAATTACATGCTCATTTATAATAAGTTTGGTGATCTTATAATTGTGGGTTAGTCGGATATTTTTTTTGGCGAGATGTGTGGCTATTAATAATTCCATGTCATGTTACATGTACACCCTCACACGGGGAGCTAACTAGTGAAAAGCTTAAAAAGGAGTATCATGCCATCATGAGTGTTGCAAACTAATTTTTGGTATGTCAAGAGGATGCTTAGCAAGTTGTATGCCGAAGGATCTTGTTCCCGGCATTAAAAGTGGTAGACAACATATCTAAATCACTTTTTGTGATTTTGCACATGCAGTACTCCATGTCAATTGGTGTTGTCAAAACCATTGTCATTTTATTAAATGCTCTTAAAGATACAATCCATGATTGTAAAATGTTTTATTTATAATTCTTTGTCGTTCCTCTTACTAAAGGTTTATCATCTATCTTAGGAATATATTGTCGATAAGGGTTTAGGAGCCTTCTGATCTTGAAAATTAGAATCATCGCATTTTTAAAGTCACATAAAGTGCTATGTTTTCCATTTCAAGATAGAATGATGTACTATAAGTACAGACGTTCAGGGACATCACATTAGTTTTTCTAACACTTCTCATTGGTGTATTTTTTTTAATATTATGTATGTTTTTTCGAGAGTAGGCATATAGTGTTTGTTAGCCTTATGATTAAGGGGAAGAATGTTCGAACTGATCTAATGGCTCACCACATCACATGCATTCACCATGATCGGAGACGCCACAACATCTTTGAGTTTGGTCCCATGTACCCCGCACACACATATGTAAGAGCTAAGTGTTTTGTTTTGAGGGACAACTTCAAAAAAATCTCAACCCACTAGTAGAAAAAGGGCCATTTGTCCCGGTTCTGGAACCGGGACTAAAGGGTCGTTACTAAAGCCTCCCCCCTTTAGTCCCGGTTCTTACACGAACCGGGACTAAAGGCCGTCCACGTGGCCGCTGTCTGGAGCTCCACCTTTAGTCCGGGACTAAAGGTATTTTTACGATTTTTTTTTTTGAATTTTCAAATTTTCAAATTTTTTCAATTTAATCTCTAATCACCCCTCATCACTGCTTAATTTAACTTATAATCTTTAATCACCCCTCATCATTCCAAATAATCTAACTTCTCGGCCAGTCACCCATCCTCTCAGTACTCCAGCCTGAGCACGCTTAACTTCCGGGTTCTATTCCCCCTCGTTTCCAAGTCTGCACTTGTTGTTTTCCTGACAATAGTAAGATGTCAATCCTATTAACCCTCAGGAGTTTAGCTTGAGCATGAAGTCACATGTTTCACTGTTTGAGTTTGAAACTATTATTCTAAAAAACAATAATTATTTAGTAACACTAATATTTCCTAAATAAGTAGTTTGACCATAGTTTGACCAGATTTGACCAAAATTCAAAAAATTGAAATAATTATTTTGTAACACTAATATTCTTGAATAATTATGTAGTAACACTAATATTTCTTGAATAAGTAGTTTGACCATAGTTTGACCAGATTTGACCAAAATTCTAAAAATCTGTAATAATTATTTAGTAACACTTATTCTTGAATAATTATTTAGTAACACTAATACTTCTTGAATAAGTAGTTTGACCAAAGTTTGACCTGATTTAACCCAAATTCAAAAAAAAATAAAATTTGAGCATAACTTTTTTTCCTTTTAGAATTTGAGGATTCTAAAAATTTGCAAACAGGCCGTAGGCGGTCAAACTCGGATGCGGATTTTCGTGCTGAATGGTATAGCCGTTTTACTTTTTCATGACACTTTTTTGAAAAACATGTCCAAATTTAAGTTTTTTAATTTTCCTAACTAGTAGATGTAGTAATATAACTACATCTCGAAGGATTTTATTTTTTGAAGTTTTTATCATTTTCTTTTGCTTTTTAGAAAACTGAAAAGGCGATCCACGCCGGGGGGGGGGGTGGGGTGGGTGGGTGTAGAGTTTGAAAATGGGACCTTTAGTCCCGGTTTGAGACACAAACCGGGACTAAAGGTCTAATCTTTAGTCACGGTTTGAGATACGAACCGGGACTAAAGGACATCGCACCCTCAAACCAGGACTAAAGGGCTCATTTGAACCGGGACTAATGCCTTTAGCCGCACGAACCGGGACCAATGCTCACATTAGTCCCGGTTCGTGACTGAACCGGGACTAATGGGCTTATCTGGCCCGAACGAAAGCCCTGTTTTCTACTAGTGACCACCTGATTGCCGATCCGAAAGGTGTGCTGAGATACATGAAGACTATCTCCGTCGTCGGCCACCACAAGTCGGCGAGGTCTCTGACCCGCTGCATATTTCTTCAACAAATTCTACATTATTGGAGTCTCAAGACGACCAATAGCATTGGCTACTCCTTTTGTTTTACAATAAATGGACTTTATTCATCACAAGATTGCCATGTTTGTTTGGAAGAAGTGACGACATAAAGACAGGAACAAGAGAGTCCCACTAAGAAGGTGATCAAGTGCCAAATGTTGTTCTGGCTAAACAATTAGCTACCTCATTTGCTTATCTGTAACAATTATTAAAAGTGACATGACTAAAATCAGTGGCTAACTTCTTACATTGCGCAGTCACTGCTATGTTCAGGCCTAAATAATACTCATCCTTCTCCAATGGTTCAATGGAAACAAGCAGTCTCATTATTAGTTATATATGCCAATTATGGCTAGTCACTAATATTTCGCTGAATATGAGTACTCCATCTGTTCCTAAATATAAGTCTTCTTAGAGATTTCAACAAGGACTACATACAGAGCAAAATGAGTGAATCTACATTTTAAAATATGTCTATATACATCCGTATGTAGTCCATATTAAAATCTCTAAAAGACTTATATCTAGAAACAGATGAAGTATGTCTAACACTGTTGGTTTCCTTAATAAAAATTTGGGGGAACCCCCTTACATAAAAGATAGGTTGGTAAAGCACATCTAGATTGATTTTATCGGAGATTTGTGTGTGTATTTTCTTTTTTTTTTCTTTTTGTTTGTATGCTTGATTGAGTTATTTAGGTATGCAATAATTAAGGCACATCTAGATTTGGATACCGAGAATGTGTAACAAGGTTTGGATTCCGTGTACAATTTTTGTTCTTTGAAAAACCAGGGCTATATGCATGGCGCTAGGAACCGTCTGAGGCAAGTTAGGAAACAACTTTTAACATTCCAAAAAACAAAGTAGGAAACCCAATTATGCGACTAAGAAAATAGGAAACCATGGCGCCGAGCCACCGACCAAGGAGTTGATATATAGGCAGTACGCGGCGTGTCCAGCCGGCCGTGTGCACGTACTCTTCTTTGGATTTGGATTGACAGATCGAAGCACTCGGCCGGCCGGATCAGGCATCCGGCTTCCCGCGCCGGCGATGGGCTGCGGCCACTCCTCGCCGTCCTCGCCGGTCTCGTGCACCGTGCTCAAGAGGAAGTCCACGACGGGCCTTTTCACGGTCCCCAAGTTCTCCGAGTGGTCGCAGGCGCGCGCCGGCACTGCGCTCCACTTCGAATCCTTCTACTTCCGCGACCTAGGCTGGCACCTCAAGGTGTACCCGCGGGCTTCAGCGGCGCCGACGGCGCGGAGGGCTTCGTCGCCATCTTCGTCCACGGGCCCTACGCTCAGTCGGTCAGCAGCGCCAACATCTCCATCGAGATCCTGGACGCGCGCCGGGAGAGCGCCGTCTTCGACGGCCGCACCGCGGGGTCGGAGCAGACGCTGCTGGACGCCCACGATGACGACGAGGGGTCCGGCCGCGACAAGGGGTACGTCCGGTTCGTGGGGAGGAAGGAGCTGGAGGCGTCGCGGTGCATCCGCGCCGACGGCAGCTTCACGGTCAGATGCACCGTGTCCGTCGATCTGGAGGTGACCAAGCCGCTCGCGAGCGCGTGCGCCGCAGCCTTCCCCGCGACAGGCGTCAGGACCACTGCACGTCATGCCAGCAGCTCGCCTCCTCCGCCTCTGCCGCTGTACTGCACGTGGCGCAAGACGAGGTCCACCACGCGCCTCTTCGCCGTCACGGAGTTCTCCTCCAAGTGTGCCGGGATGCCAGCCGGCCACGCGCTCAACTTCAAGCGGTTCTGGTTCCGAGGAGGCTGGTGGCGCCTCATGCTGTACCCATCGGGCATCAACCAGGGCGACGGCGTCGCCATCTTCCTCGCGTCGGGTATGCCTGTGTGGATGCGCCTGAAGGACACGAGGATGTCCATCGAGATCCTGGACGCGAGCGGGGAGCGCGCCGTCTTCGACGGCAGCACCGCCAGGTCGGGGCTGACGACGGTCATGTACAACTCGGGCAGCTTCTGCCCCTGCCCCCAGTACAGGAATGGGTACGTCAGGTTCGTGGGGAGGAAGGAGCTGGAGGTGTCCGACTGCTTCCTCGGCGACAGTTTCACCGTCCGGTGCACCCTGTCGGCCGACGAGGTGGTGACCAACTGGCTTAACTTCACCGGCACGTCTCCGCCGTCGTCTCTGCTCTCGGATTTTGCCAAGGAAGAGCGAGCAAAGAACAAACGCCACTCATGATTGACTCCCTCTCCCTTCGATGCTGAGCCGAATGTCCTCTTTGATCTGCTGTCCTCTTGCGAAATCGATCGATCTATTTGCCCGCCCTAAGTGGAGTAAATTGCATAAAACCATCACTTTGAGGGCTTGGTTTGCGAAAAACACTAGGATACAGATTCTCTGCAGAAAGCACCACGTTTTGCGTAATTGTTTTGCAAAAACCACTGATCGGCGGATCGAGCTGAGTTAAGTGAGTTTATGACAGGTGGGGCCCGTTTTTCGCGTACGTGGCACTCCAGGCCGTCCCGACAGCCGTTAGACGGCGTTAGACGGCGACGTCGTCGGCCATCTTGGCCCACTCGGGCACGTACACCACGGCGACGTCGCTCGCGCCGACAGCGTTGAAGTCGTAGAAGATGTCCCGGTGGGAGAACCGCGCGGAGGTGGCGACGGCGGCGGCCGCCCGGTCCCTGGCGTGGCCGGGGGGCATGTCCGCGAGGGCGGAGACGTGGGCGCCGGAGGCGGCGACGAGGCGGCCGTCAGAGAAGAGGACGTGCAACTCCAGGTCGGAGGGCGGCGGCGGCGGCGCGAGGCCGGGGGTCCGGGTGGGCGTCGAGATGGGGAGCGAGCGGAGGTAGGAGATGTCGGTGAAGCGGAAGGCCTCGTTGGAGCGGCGGGTGGGCCAGGGCGTGGTGAGGAGGGAGAGCGTGGAGGCGGAGCGCAGCGGGTCGAGCAGCGGCGAGGACGGCGCCGCGTCCTCTAGCTGCTCCGCGATGCGGAGGACCAGGTCGTCGGAGACGGACAGGGCCGCCGCGCGCGACGCGGCGACGGAGGCGCAGGAGAGGGGGCGGGGGCGGGCCGGCGCGGGGAGGGGCGGCGCAGAGCGACGGCGGCGACATGGCGGCCGGCGAAGCTTCGCCGTGCCTCTCGTCTGGTGGCAGAGGAGAGGGGATGGGGGCGCAGTTGGGTTGTGACGCGTTGGTGGAATCGGCTGACGAGTGGGGCCCAGAGAGAGCAGATGATACGTTCGGTGGGGCCCGAGTGGGCCAAGATGGCCGACGACGTCGCCGTCTAACGCCGTCTAACGGCTGTCGGGACCGCCTGGAGTGCCACGTACGCGAAAAACGGGCCCCACCTGTCATAAACTCACTTAACTCAGCCCGATCCGCCGATCAGTGGTTTTTGCAAAATAATTACGCAAGACGTGGTGCTTTCTGCAGAGAATCTGTATCCTAGTGTTTTTCGCAAACCAAGCCCTCAAAGTGATGGTTTTATGCAATTTACTCCCCTAAATGTTATAGGTACGTATGAAACCGGTGAAATAAAACTTTCCATTCGTCCATCCCGCTAAACGGAAGTGCCTCCCAAGAATTTTTCAGTTACTATTTGTTTTTTCTTATAATATACTCCATATCCTAGCGCAAATGAACATCCCCGTATCATATACTCCCTTCGTTCGGGATTAATTACCGTAGAAATGGATGTATCTAAACCAATGTTTTAAATAGTTGGATCTCAAAATCAGCTATAACGAAGCTATAACGAGCTATTTATACATGAAACCATTTAGCGGCATCCTGCTGAAAAGGCTATAGCGGGCTATATGAGAGTTATAGTCGGGCTATTTAAAACTATGATCTAAACGTATTTTTAGTTCTAGATAAATCCATTTCTACCCATTTGTGCGGCAAGTAATTTGAGACGAAGGGAGTATATAGCTTTTTTTTACTGGTACCGTGGGCGCCGCTTACCTCCTTGGAGGCATCGTTGTACTTGTTGTCTGCACCCTCCATGTCGCGACCCGGGGGGAAACCCCTAGTCCAGGTCCTCCTGTATGAATGATGGCAGCGCAACCAGCGTTGCGGCCCTTCTTGAAGGCACCATCTTTGGAGTCAATATGGTTGTTGTGTGGGTGTTGCTTACTGAAGGAATGTTGGTGGTGGTGGTGTGGCCGATTGTGGTCGGTAGTGGTCTGTGTTGCTGTAGCACCACTTCCTATGTGTTCATCTTCGGTGGTGTTCCCTGGTTTTGGCCATGTTGTTGTGCATGTTCAAGTACCTCCCATGGTAGCCATTGTGGTGCGGTGAGCCTAGTGCGCTTGGTGTCGTTCCGGTTCATCTTTGCTCTTCGATGAGCAAGATGCCTCCCCAACTTGCTAATCGTTCAGAATTCTCGTGACGGAGCTCCCAATCAAGGTTCGTGTTGTTACTCGTTGGTTGTGGTTGCTCCTGAGTTGTGTTGTGAGGTTCGATTTGCACGCCGATGCGGTGCGTTAGGTTGCTTGCTTAGTCTTGGTATTGTGATCCCTCCACTACACCCCACATATACTTGTGCCTCCTGTGGTGTTAGTCCTCCGTCTGCTAGCTAGGTCGGGCCTTGTCTTGGGCGTCCTATTTCCTCATCTTTTGCAACTTTGTTACTTGTACGGTTTTCGGCCCGGTTTTCCTAATAAACGGGTTTGTTTAGGTTTTTGATCCGGTTTCCCTTATAAACGGGATCAGCCAAAGCTTAAGAGGTGACTCTTAGCTTCGGTAGCTTTTTTAGCAATATATTCAGGTGGGGAGGATCCCCTCCCTTCCTGTGACCGTTCAAAATAATAATAATGAAACTTTTGCAAGTTTTGATGTCTCGTACAATCATGCAGTGGCTCCCCATGTTTTGTGAGGCATCCAACTCTTTGACAACCTTTAATCTGATGCTGTGTGAATCTTGTCGAGCGGCAAATCCTATTCAAGAGCTAGAGCTTCTCGATATGCATACACTTCAACAACCTCTGGTCCCGAATTCCTTCATAGACCACGTCAGATGCCCCTTGGAACACACCTTCAAAATAGGTAAACGCAAGCATCTTCCTGGGGTAGGCTTTGTAAAACCTAACACGAAAAGGCGAGCTCTGGCCCAACATTCAATCGCCCGAGTCCTTAAAATGCCAGTTTTTGTTCTTGCTAAAAAAATGCCATTTTTTGATTTTAAAATATCAAATACTCTCTCCGTCCGGAAATACTTATCGAATTTTAGTTCTAGATACATCCATCGTTATCCATTTATCCGATAAATATTTCAGGACAGAGGGAGTAATTCATTCCTTGGATTATATATTATTTTTCGGAAATTGCCAAAAATGCTCTGCTTTTTTTTTTGAGTAACTCCAGAAATGCTCTGCTCGGGCCGAGTTTCTCTCGCCAAAATAGAGAGCTGCTGCGTTTTGGGCCGGGCCATCGTGAAAATCTGCTTAGTCCGTCCATACCTGATACCTTTGTGCGTTTCCCGCATCGTCTGGTTGAAAAAGGAAACGGCCCCAAATTTCCCCACTGTTCGGTTCCGTTTAAGGAAAATGGCAAAACCTAAAGAGCATTCCAGCGGGTTACATTGTTCGTGCGTCGTTCTGATGTTGTCTGCTCGCACGCACGGTTCGTGATTTGGTGGCGATTTCGCTCCCCTTCTCTCGTGTGCGTGACTTGAGGATTGGGGGCAGTCCTGCTGCGGCGTAGTGGCTTCATGCCTGGTTTTCTGTAGCAACAGTAACATTGTTTGCTTGCTCCTGTAGCAACGAGATTGGCCTGGGGTGTGTCTCTGATGTGGCTACGCCACTGGGGCAGAGATATATGAGGAATGTCCGGTTCTATGATACAGTTTTTCAGGTTGTCAAACAGCTGTTTTTGGTGAGGAGGAGGACTAGTTTCAGGCGGTTCAGAGAATGAATCATGTAGTCAGGTTGTGGGTAGTCACCGGCAGAAATGGATTGGTGATTATTATAGACTGTGACTGCACTGTTTCGGTTTGGGGAACGCGGTTGATTGCATAACAGGAGCAAGTTTGTTTCAACCTGTACATTGCAATCACATATTCGCTGGTGGTACGGTCATTCAATTTACATCGTCCGGAGCGTTTCTCTTCTTTGGGACAACCTTCTGGTTGTTGTTCCTGTTATGGAGCTTGAGCCCTGGTCGCGGTGGTCCCAAGCTTCAAGTGTTTTCCAGGGTCGTCAGACAGCGGCTGCGGTTGTGGGCTTCTCGTTGGAGCAAGTCCTTTTCTGTTTGTTTTGCTCCTTGTGGGTGGTTTTCAGGCTTCTTTCCGTTCATTAGTTTCTCCATGTTGTAAGGCTTTTAGAGCACTTTGTTGTTTAGGTTTGGGGTTTGTTTTGCTCTTCTCGATTGACGGCGGGGATTGATCCTGTATAATAATGCGGTGTGCCTCTGATTAGAACTTGTAGATGCAAGCTGGTCAAGGCACTCACTCAGGGCCATGCTTCTGGTGCGCTGGTTTAGACCTTTATTTAAGAGAAGCACTCACCGGAATTAGTAGATTACATGGCTTCATAATCGTACGGCTGCACAGATTATAAAACAAGTGCCACTCGAAAATAAGATTAGATCACAAGCAATTAGATGTGATGCATTACACTCACAATAAACATCATCGTTCTTGTAGTGCCATTCAGCCTTGTTTGGTGCTATTGTTTTGCTCCCCATAAACCTGCCCATTATGTCTGTAGTATCTGGAATGCTCATTTATCTTTCCCATATTGTTGTATCCTATAAATATCATATATCTCCATCTCCTATTACTACCATGAACAATTGTTTTTACATGGATGCACTAGAGAGAAGTACGAGGTTATACTTATGATCACTGAACAACACCCCTGGATTGTGTGGTACATTTTATTTTATTTGGAATGGAGTAGAATTTAGTATACACTATCTATTTTAAATGGAGAACTGTAGTTTGTACGTAGCAGCTGCAAGGTCAATCGTTTCTTCGAGTATTGTCTGCTGTATTAGATGATAGAGAGTAGTATGTGCCTTCGTGCGTCGTTGCTGATGTTATTCTGGCTCACACGCACGATTTGTGATTTGGTGGCGGTTTCGCTTCAGTAGTCTTGTGTGCGTGACTTGTAGAATTGGGGGCAGAGATATATGAACAGTGAGGAATGCCCGGTTCTTTGACACCTTTCTTCAAGTCGTGAACCTGCTGGTTTTGGTGAAGAGGACTAGTTCAGACGGTCCAGAGAATAATACATGTAGTCAGGTTGTGGGGCGTCACCAACACTGTTTGCTCCTGTATTGGCCACTTGAGCTGATTTTTGGCACTTATGGCTATAGCCCAGTTATTTTAAAAATGGTATTCGTACTTGTTTCAGGAGAAGCGAACCCTACCATGGGTCAAGGTCCGTCTGTGAGCGATGAGAATAGCAGGATCGAGTATGCAGTGGGATCTAGGAAAGGATCGAACCCAAACATGGAAGATGCAGTGAGTATTGCACTAATTTGTATGATTATTGGAAGGTTTACACAACCTTTGATCGTTTTTGAAGTTATTGCGGTGAAATCCTAACTTTGAATTTATCCCTTGCTCCTTTTAGCATTCAACTATCCTTGATCTAGATGATTCCAGTTCCACATCATTCTTTGGTGTTTATGATGGACATGGAGGTTTGAATTTCACTTCTGATCTTGTTACAGCATATTGGAACCTTCAATATATGTAGCTTACCTGACTACCTCATGCTTTAATGAAAATCTCATAGGATTCATAGTTCTTGGAAGATGCAGATCATATGCTTGCATGCATGCATTACATTATTAAATATATGCTATGAACAGTTAATGTTAAGAGAACTGTCCATGTTTATGTCCTAATTTCTAGCTGCCAGTAAATCACTTCATGCTTTGATGAAAATCTCATAGGATTAATAGTTTTCTAGAACATACAGATCATATGCTTGCACGCGCGTGCTTTACATTATTAAATTCTGTTTCAGGAGCTAATGTAGCATTGTATTGTGCGAAAAGACTTCATAATGAGCTTGTAAATGATGAGGATTATCAGACCAATCTGGAAGAAGCAATGGGGCGTGCGTTTTCTAGGTTATTTAACTTAATTATGTACTCAACACTCAGGCGACATTACTTTTTTCCTTTTTTCAGAACGTTGCTCCTTTTATTTTTTTGCAGCATGGATGAGCAGATGCAAGCAAATGATGAATGGAGAGCATTGGCGAACCCACCTCATGTCGGTCTGAAATTGCTCGGTTGTATGAAGACTGCTCCTTGTGTTAAGGTTTGGTTTACATATGCATACTGTTATCCATATAGAATTGATCGATTGATGTAACAGGATACATATTTGAGATCGATGTGCCTTTGAGTTATCCGTGTGCATACTTTTATCCTTATAAACTGACTGTGTGTACGCGCGCATGCACATACACACATCATTTTATCAAATTTTTGAGTTGAAGTTGTGGTTGTTGTGCACAGTTTACTGAGTTGGAGGGCACACATAGAATATTTTCTCCTAGTGGCTCTCATTGCTTGTTTCCTGATAGCCCGTTCTTCCAAAGATGTTGGGATTTTTTTTTGGGTATAATTTAGCTTGGAAACCTTTTCTTGTAGGGAACCCCATACCTGGAAGGAACCACAGCTTGTGTCGTTCTCATAAAAGGACATCAAATAATTGTTGGAAACGTTGGTACCACTCGCTGTGTGCTCTCAAGGGGCCAGGAGGTATAGTGATAGTTTCCTTATGAAATGTTTGTTGAACTATTGTAAGAATGCATTCAATGAGTGTCTAAAACTTCTTATTTGCATTTTTGCGAAGGCAATTGTTTTGTCCACTGACCACACGCCAAGTAATGTTGCTGAGCATGGGAGAATTCTAGATTCTAATGGAGCAGTAGTCCGTGTAAGGGACACTTATCTTATTGACGGGATATTCCCCTTGTCTAGATCTATAGGTATGTCTTGTCAGATATATTTTTAGTTGGTTAAATATTATGCATTGGTTTTATTGTACTTGACAATTGCATTTTAGGTGATTTTCATTTCAAGTCGAATGAATGTTTGCTCCGTACACAACAGATTGTGACATGTACCCCAAGTATCCACACTGTAAGTTTGTAACTGCTTTAGATGTGTCAATGAAGTGTAACATTGATTTCATGGATGTGTTCTAATGAAAACATGCTCTCTTTTGTTAGGAGGAAATAACTGATGATTCAAAGCATCTTCTTATAGCCACTAGTGCTTTCTGGTTAGTCCTTTTAATTGTTGTATCTGCATATGGATTTCTAATGAAAACACACCTAATTGTGAAAACACACAGTATAACCAGCACTATGACATGCTGAATTTTTTAGCAACATCATTATCTTTTTTTGTTTTATGCTTTGCCGTTGTGACATACACTATTTTCCTCCTATTTTCTTTCTGCATTGATTTGTATGTTTTGTTTATAATTATGTGTAGCTGGATCATGTCGAAATGGCAGTTAGATTTGCTTTCCCGCATAATTGAAGAAACTAAAAGAAGAAAGTGGAGAACGATTTTACTGGCAGAACTTTATTTTACAATCATTGTTGGGGTGGTAGACTATGAGCATAACTGGTTTAGCTTGGCATGCCATTGAATTCAGTTCCTGCAGCATAATACGGTCATCGAAACAAACCTAATTGTTAGGTCTGATCACTACTCACTAGGATCAATTTGCTGGTAGTTTCTCAGTCCGAGTGACTTCATTGCTTGTGTAGTCGTTTCTTGTATAGTTTCATAGATCATTTATATTACTCTATTCTTATTGGACGCTTTTGTTGCCCCCTCCCCCTCCAGGGACACCATCTCATGTCAGAGTGCTGTTAACTATTTGAGGCAGTATTCCGTAAGCCTTTTCTTACTCATTCATTTTTGCTGTTGTTACTTGATGTGGCCTAGACCTAACAAACATGTTGTGTCAACACAGGGGTCCTACAGTCTTGCTAGCATCTGTGACAAGCTTCTGAATCAAATTAAAAACCCAGTGGACAACCTGACACTGATGCTGATCTACTTTAAGCCCAGCGCCAGGCTCCCTCCTACTGCCCCGCCTGCACCCATGTTTGGCTAGCTAGCTGCACGTAAAAAAATGTTTACTAAGATCCTCCTCTGATCTGATCCTACTAGGATCCTCCTCTGATCTGAGCCTTGATAGAGAAGATCAAGGATGTCTGCGTTGCTATATGTTTGGTGTCTCAGATGTGATGCCACTGTCTAGGAGGATGATGATATCATGCGTAGGTAGAAGTAGTTCCGCCAACTCTTATACAGATTGATGCATGCTTCCTGGGAGCTGTGTTGGAGATTTTGCCTTGGAGTTGGATTCTTCATGTGCATCGTTTTCGTGTTCGACCTGATACACCTGATAGTGTGGATTTTCAGAATTCCTCTGTGCTGCAGAGTACTATGCCTTTCTGAATCTGAATCGCATGAATTCTTTTTCTGATCCTGCATCTTGAAGATGCTTAGGGCCTGTTTGGTAATCCACCAGCTCCACGAATCTGGCGGAGCACCTATTCCACCACTCTGAAAATTTGAACTGCAGCCTGCTCCGCTCCGTGACAGAGTTGTGGAGCGGAGGGCCTCCGAACGGGCACTTAATCTCGACTAGTTTAGTAATAGTGTTTCTGTAGATGCTCACCGCCTTCAGAATTCTTGTTTGCTATTCTATCTATTAATCCCAGCCTAGTGTTGATACAAGTAACTAAACTACTCCCCGTTTCCATAATATAAGACGTTTTTGCAAGCCGTTTTTGCTTGCAAAAACATCTTATACCGTGGGATGGAGGGAGTAGAATCTGTTAGCAATGCCAAATGAAGATCATTTACTTACTCCTAGAGCTCTGCACCACGTCATCTTTTTACTAGTTGCAGGTTCGGCTGGTGGGTCCCTGTCGGTAACCAACTCAAACACAATTATAACCGAGGCACACTCAAATGTAACTTCACGTCCACCCTAACAATCTCAACACTCCCGTGTGTGAGGGTTTCCTTTTGTAATAGGCGATTTCGCGGGTGCATCTGCCAAGCCTATTCTTCTTCCTCCTCCGCCTCTCCCGTGTGAGGGTGTGAGGGTTTCTGTGATGTGCGATTTCAGGGGCGACGTGTGCTGCCATCTAGGATTTGCTTCTCCAGCCTTGTGGTGATCCACCCTGGCCCGAGAAACCTCAATCTGTTGCTCCCTCTGCCTCATCATAATCGCCTCGCCTTCCCGTGGAACCCTAGGTGTCTAGGTTTTTATTCCATCCCCCATCCACCCCAAGCCTTTCCTGTGATCTAGGGTGCCCAATCGTAAAACACTCAATCCCCTAGATTGGTTTCACTGCTTTGCCGGAGAAGGAGATGGAGAAGGTGGAGGATCTTCTAAAGGGGTTGAAACTTGTAATGCACCGGCAAACACACCGGTTCCAAGCGGTTGCGCTTGGTTACCACCTAGGATCTGACTGGCCCCACAAACCAACACTAGTCTTTCCTGCACACCGTGTCCTCACTCACACGCATCTGGGGACAACTTCCCAGTCGGTCACCCATCCTCAAATTTCTCCAAGCCAAGCACACTTAGCTTTGAGATTCCTTGCGGATGGGTTCACAAAAAGAAGGAATTCTTTGTTGATATGAGTAGTATATATCCTCGCAAAAAAGATATGATTAATCTATCATTCTTATAAAGCCAGGATCATTATGTCAGAAAACTCTCGGAGACGGATAAGAGAGGAGTGAAGATCAGATGACCAGGGTCGTGAAAAGTAGGAAAGATCGAACCAAGAGCCATTGCAAAATTGTTCTCAGAGAAGCCGGCCTATGTGGATGCCCTAGCCTACTCTTTATGGCCGACATGGGGTCCCATGAGAGGGATGGAATGAAGAGATATGGGTGGTAATATTTACCTTTTTATGTTCAAACAGAGTCAGATCAGAGGAAAGCGATGGAAGTTGGCCCCTAAACTTTCGAAAAGGATTTACTTCTTCGGAGGAGTTTGTACCATCAAAGAGAATTGAGGACTATGAGTTCAACTATGTCACAGTGTGGGTGAGATTTTTTGATCCGACTTTGGGGGATATGCACCAATACAATGGCGAGTTAATTGGGAACCTGATGGGAGAGACATTGGATGTAGATGTTGGACCAGGCGAGATGGCTATAGGAAAGTTCATGAGAGTTAAGATGTCGGTTGCAGGACCAATGATGAGGGAAAGCTCGATCACAGTAACAAAGGAGGTGGGGGGAAGGAGGAATAGATATGGGTCAGGTTTGAGTAAGAATATATACCTGACTTCTATTTTGTTTGTGGAGTCATTTGACATGGTGCTAGAGAGTGCAAGATAAAGTTAAAGAGGGGAGATAACCCAAAATTTGGAAGGTGGATGAGAGCGTATATTGAGATCAGAAAAGGAGGGGATGATAGAGGGAGCTGGAGTAACGGAAGGGGATGAGATGGGAGTTTGAGGAAAGGGTACATCTTTGGTAACTAGGGCGGTAGATCAAGAAGTGATGAACTTTCTTGAAGGAAATACATCAGAGGAGAGGAAGTAATATAAACGGAGGATCTAGAAAGGATGATGAGGTTTGAACTCCAGAAAACAACTAACTTCCAATCCACCAAGGAGATTGTGGTAGATTCTAATGGAGCAACAAACAAAGATAAAGTGATGGAGGATGAAGATACTGTGATGTAGAAGGAAAAGGAGAGGCTAGAAGAAGCACAAAGGTAGGAGGAAAGAGAGGGAGTTGAAGGAGGCGGAGAGTAGAGCGGGGAAAATAGAAAATCTAGAGAAGGATGTAGCCGATAAGGGAGGGACATGTGGTGCTGGAAGGAGGTAAGGGAAAGATGACAAAGGAAAAGGTTCATGGAAAGAGTGGTGCAAAATTCAAATGTAACCGAAGAATAAAGGTGGCAGTTCAAGAGCCACTAGGGGTGCATGCCGGGACCAAATGAGGGCCATGATCAATGAAGGTGGATGGTGCAGGAGAGGGATGTCCGAGAAACAAACCCAAGAGTGCCACTTTGATCGAAGTGACTGAAGTTGGGCTGACAAATCAGCCCTGCGAGAAACAGTGAAGCTGTCGGCATGGAATTGCTGGGGTTTGGGGAATGGCCCGTAATTCGTGGTCTCCTGGATGTCCTGGAGGAGGACCCCGATGTGCTATTTTTGTGTGAAACAAAGACAGACAAGTGGGGCTTAGAGTGGTTGATATGGAAGTTAGGGCTCCCTAACTTGGTGGTGCAAAACAGTAAGGGACAGAGTGGTGGCCTGGTGGTGTTCTAGCGGAAGGGTTTGCAGATAAAGGAAGGGTGGAGTTCTAGGTATCATATAGATGTGGAGATCACAAAGGAAGATGAGTTTCAGTGGCGGTTCGCAGTCATATATAGAGAGTCAAAATCCGAGGAGAAAGACAAGACCTGGAAGCTTATGTGCACGTTAAAAAATTCATAACAATAAACCATGGCTCATGGAAGGGGATTCTAATGAGATCTTAATGCAATGTGAGAAGGAAGGTGTGGTGGCTCGACCCCAATGGGCTAGGGATAAGTTTAGGAATGCTTTAGAAGAATGTGGTCTGCATGACTTGGGATTCGCCTGTGACCCGTTTACATGGAGAAAAAACAACCATATCCCTGAGGAGTATATTCATGAGCGTCTCGACCTAGCGGTGGCTACAACTAGTTGGTGTTAGAAATTCTTGGCTTATATAGTGATCTATGGGAAGAATCCAACGAATTCAAATCATTGCCCTATCGCCATGCATGTGGAGATGGAGCCCAAGCAACCAAGGAAGAAAGTAGGGAGTGGGTTGTTTCGGTTTGAAGCTCGCTAGTTGGAGGAAGAGAAATGCAATACAATAGTGGAGCATGCTTGGGGAAGGGAAGTAGATGTTAGGGTAGCATATTTTACCCAAGCACTTAAAGGAGGCTTAGGACCTTACTAATTGTGGCTCGACGAGTCTTCGACAGTTATATAAGAGAACTGCGAGACATAAGGAGTTGGAGGCCTATCGAAGGAACATGAATAAAGACACATGTTGAAATATAAATTACAAAGGCCTGAGCACCAGAGGGATTTATATTATAAACAATAGGCACATGTCAATTGGATGGACATGGGTGAAAAGAATACCCAATACTTCAAGGCCTATGCTTCAACAAGGAAGAAAATGAACCGCACCGGCATGTTGAAGAAAATAATGGCGAGGTGATGGAGGGGAGTCAGAGATGGCGTTGGTGATCACTAATTATATATATTCTTTTTTATCTCACAGATGAGCGACCACATTATTGGACCAGGTGCCGGCTCGGATCTCCCCGGAGATGAGCGGGTTCCTTACTAGGGAGTTCACCGAAGAGGAGGTTAAAGTAGCCCTGAATAGCATCGGTGATCTCAAGTCTCATGGAGTTGGTGGAATGCCTGTCGTTTTCTTTAAGAAGGATTGGGAAACTGTGGGTGACAAGCACTAGTAGAAAAAGGGTCAAATGTGAAGCACATTAGTGCCGGTTTGATTTTGAGCCGGCACTAATGTGTCCATTAGTGCCGGTTCCAACGGCTAGGCGGGCGGAGATCATTAGTACCGGTTCGTGAGCAACCTTTAGTACCGGTTTGTGTCACGAACCGGTACTAATGAGGCTGCGTCAGGCTGTGGTCAGGCTGGGGCCCCACGGGCACATTTAGTACCGGTTCGTGCCATGAACCGGTACTATAGTTTCTTAGTAAGCTGTTTTTTAGTCCCACCTCGCGAAAAGAGAGGCACTAGGAACAGTTTATAAGCCCTGAGTGCAGATACGATGAAGGAGAGGCGCAATGCTCATCTGCACGTTGCTTAGCTTTAAGCCTCGAGGAATAGTGTAGACTGCACGGAGCTATGCGCAGTGCAGTTTGCACTATTCCGAAAGGCTTGAAGCTAATTAACGAGCATTGTGCCTCTTTTTTATCTTTAATAACTTATTACAACTCCGGACTTCTTGTGTTACGGCAAAAACTAGACGCACTTCGTGTACAAACCGGACAATCTCTTTCGAAGTATCAGGGTTTCTGACGAGAACTCATCTGTTACATGGGCACTTCATTTTTTTAAACTTATTACAACTCCAGACTTTTTTGCGTTCCGTACACACCATTCAAAGCAACGTCATCAATTTTCAAAACTTTCTGACATCATTTGCTATTTTGTGTCATTTACCGATTTGTTTAGAGAGCTAAATGACCGTGAAATTGAAAATCACTACAAAATGAACTCTGAAAATGTCGAAACTTGGCATGGTATATCATCATTTCACCCACATAGGATGTGCAAAAGAGTAGAGAGGGTTACGGTAAAAACTGGATGCACTTCGTGTACAAACTGTACAATCTCTTTCGGAGTATCAGGGTTTCTGACGAGAACTCATCTGTTACATGGTCACTTCATTTTTTAAACTTATTACAACTCCAGACTTCTTTGCGTTCCGTACGCACCATTCAAAGCGACGCCATCAATTTTCAACACATTTTGACATCATTTCCTATTTTTCAGTCATTTACCGATTTGTTTAGAGAGCTAAATGATCGTGAAATTGAAAATCACTACAAAATGAACTCTGAAAATGTCGAAACTTGGCATGGTATCATCATTTCACCCACATAGCATGTGCAAAAGAGTAGAGAGGGTTACGGCAAAAACTGGATGCACTTCGTGTACAAACTGGACAATCTCTTTCGAAGTATCAGGGTTTCTGACGAGAACTCATCTGTTACAGGGGCACTTCATTTTTTTAAACTTATTACAACTCCAGACTTTTTTGCGTTCCGTACACAGCATTCAAAGCGACGTCATCAATTTTCAAAACTTTCTGACATCATTTGCTATTTTTTAGTCATTTACCGATTTGTTTAGAGAGCTAAATGACCGTGAAATTGAAAATCACTACAAAATGAACTCTGAAAATGTCGAAACTTGGCATGGTATCATCATTTCACCCACATAGCATGTGCAAAAGGGTAGAGAGGGTTACGGCAAAAACTGGACGCACTTCTTGTACAAACTGGACAATCTCTTTCGAAGTATCAGGGTTTCTGACGAGAACTCATCTGTTACATGGGCACTTCATTTTTTTTAAACTTATTACAACTCTAGACTTTTTTGCGTTCCTTACACACCATTCAAAGCGACGTCATCAATTTTCAAAACTTTCTGACATCATTTGCTATTTTTTAGTCATTTACCGATTTGTTTAGAGAGCTAAATGACCGTGAAATTGAAAATCACTAAAAAATTAACTCTGAAAATGTCGAAACTTGGCATGGTATCATCGTTTCACCCACATAGTATGTGCAAAAGAGTAGAGAGGGTTACGGCAAAAACTGGATGCACTTCGTGTACAAACTGGACAATCTCTTTCGGAGTATCGGGGTTTCGGACCAGAACTCATCTGTTACACTGGCACTTCATTTTTTTAAACTTATTACAACTCCAGACTTTTTTTGCGTTCCGTACGCACCATTCAAAGCGAGGTCATCTATTTTCAACACTTTCTGACGTAATTTGCTATTTTTTAGTCATTTACCGATTTGTTTAGAGAGCTAAATGACTGTGAAATTGAAAATCATTACAAAATGAACTCTGAAAATGTCGAAACTTGGCATGGTATCATCACTTCACCGACATAGCATGTGCAAAAGAGTAGAGAGGGTTACGGCAAAAACTGGACGCACTTCGTGTACAAACTGGACAATCTCTTTCGAAGTATCAGAGTTTCTGACGAGAACTCATCTGTTACATGGGCACTTCATTTTTTTAAACTTATTACAACTCCAGACTTTTTTGCGTTCCGTACACACCATTCAAAGCGACGTCATCAATTTTCAAAACTTTCTGACATCATTTCCTATTTCTTAGTCATTTACCGATTTGTTTAGAGAGCTAAATGACCGTGAAATTGAAAATCATTACAAAATGAACTCAGAAAATGTCGAAACTTGGCATGGTATCATCATTTCACCCACATAGGATGTGCAAAAGCCAAAATTTTCTACGCATCACCAAGATCAATCTATGGAGTAATCTAGCAACGAGGGGAAGGGGAGTGCATCTACATACCATTGTAGATCGCGATGCGGAAGCGTTGCAAGAACGCGGATGAAGGAGTCGTACTCGTAGCGATTCAGATCGCGGTTGATTCCGATCTAAGCACCGAAGAACGGTGCCTCCGCGTTCAACACACGTGCAGCCCGGTGACGTCTCCCACGCCTTGATCCAGCAAGGAGAGAGGGAGAGGTTGGGGAAGACTCCGTCCAGTAGCAGCACGACGGCGTGGTGGTGGTGGAGGAGCGTGGCAATCCCGCAGGGCTTCGCCAAGTACCGCGGGAGAGGAGGAGGGAGAGAGGTAGGGCTGCGCCAAGAGAGACAGGAAAACTCATATGTTGGGCAGCCCTAGACCTCAACTATATATAGGGGGGGAGGGGGCTGCGCCCCCTCTAGGGTTCCCACCCCAAGGGGTGGCGGCCAGCCCTAGATCCCATCTAGGGGGGCGGCCAAGGGGAGGAGGGGGGGGGCGCCACTAGGGTGGGTCTTAAGGCCCACTCTCCCATGCGCCTTGGGCCTTGGTGGGGGGGGGGGCGCACCAGCCCACCTGGGGCTGGTCCCCTCCCACACTTGGCCCATGCAGCCTTCTGGGGCTGGTGGCCCCACTTGGTGGACCCCCGGGACCCTCCCGGTGGTCCCGGTACATTACTAACATCACCCGAAACTTTTTCGGTGACCAAAGCAGGACTTCCCATATATAAATCTTTACCTCCGGACCATTCCGGAACTCCTCATGATGTCCGGGATCTCATCCGGGACTCCGAACAACATTCGGTAACCACGTATATCTATTCCCTATAACCCTAGCGTCATCGAACCTTAAGTGTGTAGACCCTACGGGTTCGGGAACCATGCAGACACGACCGAGACGTTCTCCGGTCAATAACCAACAGCGGGATCTGGATACCCATGTTGGCTCCCACATGTTCCACGATGATCTCATCGGATGAACCACGATGTCGGGGATTCAATCAATCCCGTATTCAATTCCCTTTGTCTATCGGTATGCTACTTGCCCGAGATTCGATCGTCGGTATCCCTATACCTTGTTCAATCTCGTTACCGGCAAGTCTCTTTACTCGTTCCGTAACTCACATCATCCCGTGATCAACTCCTTGGTCACATTGTGCACATTATGATGATGTCCTACCGAGTGGGCCCAGAGATACCTCTCCGTTTACACGGAGTGACAAATCCCAGTCTCGATTCGTGCCAACCCAACAGGCACTTTCGGAGATACCTGTAGTGCACCTTTATAGCCACCCAGTTACGTTGTGACGTTTGGTACACCCAAAGCATTCCTACGGTATCCGGGAGTTGCACAATCTCATGGTCTAAGGAACTGATACTTGACATTAGAAAAGCTCTGAGCAAACGAACTACACGATCTTGTGCTAGGCTTAGGATTGGGTCTCGTCCATCACATCATTCTCCTAATGATGTGATCCCGTTATCAACGACATCCAATGTCCATGGTCAGGAAACCGTAACCATCCATTGATCAACGAGCTAGTCAACTAGAGGCTTACTAGGGACATGGTGTTGTCTATGTATCCACACATGTATCTGAGTTTCCTATCAATACAATTCTAGCATGGATAATAAACGATTATCGTGAACAAGGAAATATAATAATAACCAATTTATTATTGCCTCTAGGGCATATTTCCAACAGTCTCCCACTTGCACTAGAGTCAATAATCTAGTCCACATCACCATGTGATTAACACTCACAGGTCACATCACCATGTGACCAACATCCAAAGAGTTTACTAGAGTCAACAATCTAGTTCACATCTCTATGTGATTAACACTCAATGAGTTCTGGTTTGATCATGTTATGCTTGTGAGAGGGGTTATTTAGTCAACGGGTCTGAACCTTTCAGATCCGTGTGTGCTTTACGAATATCTATGTCATCTTGTGGATGCTACCACGCGCTACTTGGAGCCATTTCAAATAACTGCTCTATTATACGAATCCGGTTTACTACTCAGAGCCATCCGGATTAGTGTCAAAGTTCGCATCGACGTAACCCTTTACGACGAACCCCTTTTCACCTCCATAATCGAGAAAATTCCTTAGTCCACTAGATACTAAGGATAAGTTCGACCGCTGTCATGTGATCCATTCCCGGATCACTATTGTACCCCTTGACCAACTCATGGCAAGGCACACTTCATGTGCGGTACACAGCATAGCATACTATAGAGCCTACGTCTAAAGCATAGGGGACGACCTTCGTCCTTTCTCTCTCTCTTCTGCCGTGGTCAGGTCTTGAGTCTTATTCAATACTCACACCTTGTAACTCAGCCAAGAACTCCTTTGCTGATCTATTTTGAACTCTTTCAAAAACATGTCAAGGTGTGCGTTCTTTGAAAGTATCATCGGGCGTCTTGATCTATCTCTATAGATCTTAATGCCCAATATGTAAGCAGCTTTATCCAGGTCTTCCTTTGAAAAACTCCTTTCAAACAACCCTTTATGCTTTCCAGAAATTTTACATCATTTCGGATCAACAATATGTCATTCACATATACTTATCAGAAATGTTGTAGCGCTCCCACTCACTTTATTGTAAATACAAGTTTCTAACAAACTTTGTATAAACCCAAAAACTTTGATCACTCCATCAAAGCGTATATTCTGACTCCGAGATGCTTGCTCTAATCCATGGAAGGATCGCTGGAGCTAGCATACCTTTTAGCATCCTTAGGATCGACAAAACCTTTCTGACTGTATCACATACAACCTTTCCTTACGAAAACTGGTAAGGAAACTTGTTTTGACATCCATCTGCCAGATTTCATAAATGCAGCTAATGCTAACATGATTCCGACGGACTTAAGCATCGCTACGGATGAGAAAATCTCATCGTAGTCAACTCCTTGAAGTTGTGAAAACACTCTTTGCCACAAGTCGAGCTTCATAGATGGTAACCTTACCGTCCACGTCCGTCTTTTTCTTAAAGATCCATTTATCTCAATGGCTTGCCGATCATCGGGCAAGTTCACCAAAGTCCATGCTTTGTTCTGACACATGGATCCTATCTCGGATTTCATGGCTTCTAACCATTTGTCGGAATATGGGCCCACCATCGCTTCTCCATAGCTCGTAGGTTCAGTATTGTCCAACAACATGATATCTCAGACAGGATCACGTACCACTCTGAAGTAGCACGCATCCTCGTCGTCCTACGAGGTTTGGTGGTGACTTGATCCGAAGTTTTATGATCACTATCATAAGCTTCCACTTCAATTGGTATAGGTGCCACAGGAACAACTTCCTGTGCCCTGCTACACACTAATTGAAGTGACGGTTCAATAACCTTATCAAGTCTCCACCATCCTCCCACTCAATTCTTTCGAGAGAAACTTTTCCTCGAGAAAGGACTCGTTTCTAGAAGCAATTACTTTTGCTTCCAGATCTGAAATAGGAGGTATACCCAACTGTTTTGGGTATTCTATGAAGATGCATTTATCCGCTTTGGGTTCGAGCTTATCAGCCTGAAACTTTTCACATAAGCGTCGCAGCCCCAAACTTTTAAGAAACGACAACTTAGGTTTCTCTAAACGGTGTCGTCTCAACGGAATTGCGTGGTGCCCCTTTTAAAGTGAATGCGGTTGTCTCTAATGCCTAACCCATAAACGATAGTGGTAATTCGATAAGAGACATCATGGTATGCACCATATCCAATAGGGTGCAGTTATGATGTTCGGACACACCATCATACTATGGTGTTCCAGGCGGTATTAATTGTGAAACACTTTCCACAATGTCTTAATTGTGTGCCAAACTCGTAACTCAGATATCTCTATGATCATATCATAGACATTTTATTCTCTTGTCACGACGATCTTCATCTTCACTCTGAAATTACTTGAACCTTTCAATAATTCAGACTTGTGTTTCATCAAGTAAATACACTCAGCATCTACTCAAATCATCTGTGAAGTAAGAACATAACGATATCCACTGCATGCCTCGGCACTCATTGGACTGCACACATCAAATGTATTACTTCCAACAAGTTGCTATCTTGTTCCATCTTACTGAAAACGAGGCCTTTCAGTCATCTTGCCCATGTGGTATGATTTGCAGGTCTCAAGTGATTCAAAATCAAGTGAGTCCAAACGATCCATCTGCATGGAGTTTCTGCATATATACCAATAGACATGGTTTGCATGTCTCAATCTTTTCAAAAACGAGTTAGTCCAAAGATCCATCTACATGGAGCTGCTTCATGCATTCTATACCAATATGACTCAAATGGAGTGCCACAAGTATGTGGTACTATCATTACTATTTTATATCTTTTGGCACGAACATGTGTATCACTGCGATCGAGATTCATTCTAGGTGCAAGACCATTGAAGGTATTATTCAAATAAACAGAGTAACCATTATTCTCCTTAAATGAATAACCGTATTGCGATAAACACAATCCAATCATGCTCAACGCAAACACCAAATCTCGATGGTAGAGGGAGCATGCGATGCTTGATCACATCAACCTTGGAAACACTTCCAACACATATCGTCATCTCACCTTTAGCTAGTCTCCGTTTATTCCGTAGCTTTTATTTCGAGTTACTAACACTTAGCAACCGAACCGATATCTAATACCCTGGTGCTGCTCGGAGTGCTAGTAAAGTACACATTCATATAATGTATATCCAATATACTTCTGTCAACCTTGCCTGCCTTCTCATCTACCAAGTATCTAGGGTAGTTCCGCTTCAGTGACCGTTCCCCTCATTACAGAAGCACTTAGTCTCGGGTTTGGGTTCAACCTTGGGATTCTTCACTAGAGCAGCAAATGACTTGCTGTTTCATGAAGTATCCCTTTTTGCCCTTGCCCTTCTAGAGACTAGTGGTTTTATTAACCATCAACAATTGATGCTCCTATTTGATTTCTACTTTCGCGGTGTCAAACATCGCGAGTTGCTCAAGGATCATCATCTATCCTTGATATGTTATAGTTCATCACGAAGCTCTAATAGCTTGGTGGCAGTGACTATGGAGAACCATCACTATCTCATCTGGAAGATTAACTCCCACTCGATTCAAGCGATTGTGGCACTCAGACAATCTGAGCACATGCTCAACGATTGAGCTTTTCTCCCTTAGTCTGCAGGCTTAAGAAACTTGTCAGAGGTCTCATACCTCTTGACGTGGGCACTAGTCTGAAATCCCAATTTCAGTCTTCGGAACATCTCATATGTTCTGCGAAGTTTCAAAAACGTCTTTGGTGCCACAATTCTAAACCGTTAGCATTACGCACTGAACTATCACGTAGTCATCAAAACGTGTATGTCAGATGTTTCGCAACATCTATAGACGACGCTGAGGTTCAGCACACCGAGCGGTGCATTAAGGACATAAGCCTTCTGTGCAGCAATGAGGACAATCCTCAGTTTACGGACCCAGTCCGCATAATTGCTACTACCAACTTTCAACTAAATTTTCTCTAGGAACATATCTTAAACCGTAGAACTAAAGCGTATGACATAATTTGCAAAGACCTTTTGACTATGTCCATGATAATGAAGTTCATCTGATTATTGAACTCCCACTCAGATAGACATCCCTCTAGTCATCTAAGTGATACATGATCCGAGTCAAACTAGGCCGTGTCCGATCATCACGTGAGACGGACTAGTCATCATCGGTGAACATCTCCATGTTGATCGCATCTACTATACGACTCATGTTCGACCTTTCGGTCTCTTGTGTTCCGAGGCCATGTCTGTACATGCTAGGCTCGTCAAGTCAACCTAAGTGTTTCGCATGTGTTCCGAGGCCATGTCTGTACATGCTAGGCTCGTCAACACCCGTTGTATTCGAACGTTAGAATCTATCACACCCGATCATCACGTGGTGCTTCGAAACAACGAACCTTCGCAACGGTGCACAGTTAGGGGGAACACGTCTCTTGAAATTTCAGTGAGGGATCATCTTATTTATGCTACCGTCGTTCTAAGCAAATAAGATGTAAACATGATAAACATCACATGCAAATCATAAAGTGACGTGATATGGCCAATATCATCCTGCGCTTTTGATCTCCATCTTCGAGGCGCGGCATGATCACCTTCGTCACCGGCATGACACCATGATCTCCATCATTGTGTCTTCATGAAGTTGTCTCGCCAACTATTACTTCTACTAATATGGCTAACGGTTAGCAATAAAGTAAAGTAATTACATGGCGTTTTCATTGACACGCAAGTCATACAATAAATTTAGACAACTCCTATGGCTCCTGCCGGTTGTCATACTCATCGACATGCAAGTCGTGATTCCTATTACAAGAATATGATCAATCTCATACAACACATATATCATTCATCACATTCTTTTGGCCATATCACATCACATAGTATACCCTGCAAAAACAAGTTAGACGTCCTCTAATTGTTGTTGCATGTTTTACGTGGCTGCTATGGGTTTCTAGCAAGAACGTTTCTTACCTACGCAAAAGCCACAACGTGATATGCCAATTTCTATTTACCCTTCATAAGGACCCTTTTCATCGAATCCGATCCGACTAAAGTGGGAGAGACAGACACCCGCTAGCCACCTTATGCAACTAGTGCATGTCGGTCGGTGGAACCTGTCTCACGTAAGAGTACGTGTAAGGTCGGTCCGGGCCGATTCATCCCACGATGCCGCCGAATCAAGATAAGACTAGTAACGGCAAGTAAATTGACAACATCGACGCCCACAACTACTTTGTGTTCTACTCATGCATAGAAACTACGCATAGACCTAGCTCATGATGCCACTGTTGGGGAACGTAGAAGAAATTCAAAATTTTCTACGCATCACCAAGATCAATCTATGGAGTAATCTAGCAACGAGGGGAAGGGGAGTGCATCTACATACCATTGTAGATCGCGATGCGGAAGCGTTGCAAGAACGCGGATGAAGGAGTCGTACTCGTAGCGATTCAGATCGCGGTTGATTCCGATCTAAGCACCGAAGAACGGTGCCTCCGCGTTCAACACACGTGCAGCCCGGTGACGTCTCCCACGCCTTGATCCAGCAAGGAGAGAGGGAGAGGTTGGGGAAGACTCCGTCCAGTAGCAGCACGACGGCGTGGTGGTGGTGGAGGAGCGTGGCAATCCCGCAGGGCTTCGCCAAGTACCGCGGGAGAGGAGGAGGGAGAGAGGTAGGGCTGCGCCAAGAGAGACAGGAAAACTCATATGTTGGGCAGCCCTAGACCTCAACTATATATAGGGGGGGAGGGGGCTGCGCCCCCTCTAGGGTTCCCACCCCAAGGGGTGGCGGCCAGCCCTAGATCCCATCTAGGGGGGCGGCCAAGGGGAGGAGAGGGGGGGGCGCCACTAGGGTGGGCCTTAAGGCCCATCTGGACCTAGGGTTTGCCCCCTCCCACTCTCCCATGCGCCTTGGGCCTTGGTGGGGGGGGGGGGGCGCACCAGCCCACCTGGGGCTGGTCCCCTCCCACACTTGGCCCACGCAGCCTTCTGGGGCTGGTGGCCCCACTTGGTGGACCCCCGGGACCCTCCCGGTGGTCCCGGTACATTACCGATATCACCCGAAACTTTTCCGGTGAACAAAACAGGACTTCCCATATATAAATCTTTACCTCCGGACCATTCCGGAACTCCTCGTGACGTCCGGGATCTCATCCGGGACTCCGAACAACATTCGGTAACCACGTATATCTATTCCCTATAACCCTAGCATCACCGAACCTTAATTGTGTAGACCCTACGGGTTCGGGAACCATGCAGACATGACCGAGACGTTCTCCGGTCAATAACCAACAGCGGGATCTGGATACCCATGTTGGCTCGCACATGTTCCACGATGATCTCATCGGATGAACCACGATGTCGGGGATTCAATCAATCTCGTATTCAATTCCCTTTGTCTATCGGTATGCTACTTGCCCGAGATTCGATCGTCGGTATCCCTATACCTTGTTCAATCTCGTTACCGGCAAGTCTCTTTACTCGTTCTGTAACTCACATCATCCCGTGATCAACTCCTTGGTCACATTGTGCACATTATGATGATGTCCTACCGAGTGGGCCCAGAGATACCTCTCCGTTTACACGGAGTGACAAATCCCAGTCTCGATTCGTGCCAACCCAACAGACACTTTCGGAGATACCTGTAGTGCACCTTTATAGCCACCCAATTACGTTGTGAAGTTTGGTACACCCAAAGCATTCCTACGGTATCCGGGAGCTGCACAATCTCATGGTTTAAGGAACTGATACTTGACATTAGAAAAGCTCTGAGCAAACGAACTACACGATCTTGTGCTAGGCTTAGGATTGGGTCTCGTCGATCACATCATTCTCCTAATGATGTGATCCCGTTATCAACGACATCCAATGTCCATGGTCAGGAAACCGTAACCATCCATTGATCAACGAGCTAGTCAACTAGAGGCTTACTAGGGACATGGTGTTGTCTATGTATCCACACATGTATCTGAGTTTCCTATCAATACAATTCTAGCATGGATAATAAACGATTATCGTGAACAAGGAAATATAATAATAACCAATTTATTATTGCCTCTATGGCATATTTCCAACAGCTCCAACCGGTACTAAAGGGGGGGCCTTTAGTACCGGTTGGAGCCACGAACCGGTACTAAATGGGCAGTTTCCCGCCCCTTGGCCTGGCGAAAATTGGCCTGTAGTACCGGTTGGTGGCTCCAACCGGTACTAAAGGCCCCTCCTATATATATGACACTTACGAAAAATTCAGTTTCATCGACCACCACTTCTTCTCCAACTACTTCGCGCGACATCGCCCTCGCCGCCCCCGTCGCCCGTCGTCGCCGTCACCGCCGTCGCCCCCGCCGCCCGTCATCGCCGTCACTGCCGTCGCCCCCGCTGCCCGTCGCCGCCGCCCCGTACTACGTCGCCGTCTCGATCGCGCCGTCGCCCCCGGCCCGCCGCTCGTCGTCGCCCCGTCCCCGTCGCATCGCCGTCTCGCGCCGCCGCCCGTACTCCACCGTCGCCCGCTCGTACACACACACACACACAGACACACACACACACACACACACAGACACACACACACACATATTGTTTTTACTTATTTTCTGTTTTCTGTTGTTTAGATTAATGTTAGATAAATTACGTAGATAAGAATGTTAGAATGTTAATGTTAGATGAATTATATGGAAAAGATGTTAAATATTAATGTCAATTTTAGATGAATTAGCTAGATATTAATTAGGTATATATATGAGATTTGAACTAGTTGAATTAATATAACTAGTTTATTTTTAGTATGAAAATTAATAGAACAAGTTTATTTTTAGTAAGAAAATTTAGGTATATGAGATTGTTTGAACTAGTTGAATTAATATAACTAGTTTATGTTTAGTAAATGCTTAGTTGAACTAGTTGAATTAGTAGAACTAGTTTATTTTTAGTAAGAAAAGTTAGGTATATAGCTACTTTATATATTTTAGTAAGAAAATTAATAAAACTAGTTTATTTTTAGTAAATTCTTAGTTGAATTAGTTGAATAAATAGAACTAGTTTATTTTTAGTAAGAAAATTTAGATATCTGAGATTTGATGATCTAATTAAAATATTACTATATAGAACTAGCTACTTTATTTTAGTAAGAAAATTAATAGAACCAGTTTATTTTTATTAAATGCTTAGTTGAATTAATAGAACTAGTTGAACTAATAGAAGTAGTTGAATTAGTTGAATTAATAGAACTAGTAAGTGTTTAATGTTTCACCTATATGAACATAGGAAATCTCGTCTGACGACGAAAAAGATTTCATTAAGTGCGAATTCTGTGAAGACCAGCGCGACCTGTGCGACAGAAATTTCCTTGTTGATGATAGGCGCTTCAGCATCAAGCTGGATGAGACCTTCGAAGTGGATATAGTAAGTCACAACGACAAGTCTTTTTTCGTAATTAAGCATGACTTATATATGCTTCATTTGCTTCAACTTATAATTTTAAATTTTCACTATTCTACTAGCGCATCCCCTGCCATGCAAGAATTTTTGTCTTGGATAAGATAGGTTTCAGTGCTATGGAAACTATGGAGGTAAAGAGAGTTTACCTGAAGACCGAGCATGGTTATACTTTCAACGTCAAATTATACAATGCAGACACGTACACCTATTTTGAATGCAAAACTTGGCAAGCACTATGCAAGGCTTATGCATTTGAGCCTGATATGGTTATCACCTTTGATATTCGGCCGGAAGATGATATTGAAGGTAATAGAGACATCTGGGTCGATGTGCAGACGCCTCCAGTTCTACCATTATGTGAGTTTCTCAACCATATTTATGTCTTTGATATTGTTTATTCAAAAACAGTTGACAACTAATTTCTATTGACAGCTTATTTCCATTCAAGCAAACATGTCCGACGCTTGGTAGACAGGACCTACTACTGTCCCGGAGCTGAACTAAACTGCGAGGAGATAAGTCATTATGTTTCATGGCTTGAGGATCTTGATGCTGTTAAGGGAAATAATTTTCCTGAATTTGAAAATCTTAGTACTCAAAACGTGCGACCAATAGTGATCGTATTGAACTACAGTCACATGTATTTAGGAAAGATGGTAAGATTTTTACTATTAGTCCTCAGTGCATCTTTTGCATACATTATTTTTCAAGCTAAACTTTCTTTGCTAAGTATATTAATTACTATACGATGTTCTTCAACAGGGACTCCCGATGACAGTTGTGCCTCAGTGGATCGAGACTAAAGGTCGCATGTCAATTGTTAGCTTACGGCCAAGATATCCTACAGTGCACATGAGTGCATTCAGGATTTCTGAAAGCGATAAATGCTTAATAGTGAAAGATTGAAGCAAAATTGTTAACGATCGCAGAGAAGTACTAGGGGGCAGCAATCAGAAGCGCAGCCCATGATTAGGAGACATGTTCATCTGCATGCTCCAATATGATGAATCAGGAGAGCTACACATGTTCTATGCTATTTTACCTGAGAGAGAGAGCAGGAGTGATTTAGCTAGTTATCATGCTCTTAGTACTTGTTGTCCTCTCATGCGTGTCCGTGTTCTTCGTCCTGAACTTAATCTCAAAGAGTGATTTGCTTTTGTGGTGTTATGAACGCTTATAATATCATGTCCATGTTGAATTCGATGATATCTTTGCTAGCTAGTATATACTGTTGTTGGTGATGATATGATGCAAGAGTTTTTATATTAATATGATGATGATGATGATGATGAGTTATTATATCATTTATGAAAGAAACCGCATATCAGTTTCAAGTGGATGGATCCTAGCTAAGTGATCAAGTATATGCCATATCCATATTACTTAGATCACTAGTGATCTAAGTAATATGGATATGGCAGTGATCTAAGTAATATGGATATGGCATATACTTGATCACTTAGCTAGGATCCACATGCATCCAGTCGAACCTAATCTGCGGTACTTTCACCTAATGATTTAACAAAACCAAAACACACCCAAACATTTAGTGAAGGTAGCTAAATAAGTGCTCAATATTTTGAGGGGTGGTGATATATTGCAGTCATGGAATGATACATGCATGTGTAGTTCCGATTCTCAAAATAAAGAAGCCCGAGTGCTTGAAAGATCTCTGTCCTATAAGTTTATGTAATGTAGTTTACTAGTTGGTCTGCAAAGTTCTGGCTAATTAGTTGTAAGTAATCCTACTAGAGATCATTGCACCTAACCAAAGTGCTTTTATGCCTAGAAGACTGGTCACAGAATATGAGAAGTGGATCAGTGGGTGTGCGTCTTTGAAATTAGATATGAGCAAAGCGTACGATAGAGTGGAGTGGCATTTCCTGGAAGGGCTACTGAGAAAAACTGATTTTGCTGATAGTTGGGTAAAGACAATTATGAAGTGTGTCACTATGATAAAATACAGATTCAAGTTTAATGGCATGATGACAGAGGAGATAAGCCTAGGTAGAGGACTAAGACAAGGATACTCCATCTCCCCTTATTTGTTTCTTATATGTGTTGAGGGATTTTCAAGCTTGCTAAATAGGGCAGAAGCTAGTGGAGATCTAGAGGGGGAAAAGATGTGTAGGGAGGCCCTGATTTTTAACCACTTACTATTTGCAGATGACTTAATGATTCTTCTCAAGGTGGACGAAGAAAGTCTGCATCACCTACAAAACATTCTGAAGCTTTATCAGGTTTGCTCGGGACAAACTATAAACGTTAATATATCATCCATTATGTTTAGAAAAAAAATACAAACTATGTTGATCGGTTACACATGATGCATCAGCTGGATCCCCAGGGTGAGACTTGGAATGAGTGGTACCTTCGGCTTCTGATGTACGTTGGGCAGTACCAGACCAATGTGTTTCCATATATAAGAGTATCTCCAACAGCCGCCCAATGCGCGGCGTGCTAAAAAGAGTTCGCAGCACGCCGATCGCCTGTTTTGGCGCGGCGAGGAGCGCTGGCTCTAGCAGCCGCTGTAAACTTTAGCGCGTGCACATAGCTCCAGCAGGTGCACTAAAAAGCAGCGCGCGCGAGCAGCCGGCGCTTGCCATATGTTGCATTTTGGACATGAAATGAATTTCAAACATCAAAACAAAGACATGACAATTTAAATCACCCAAACAAGTTCATGATGACATAAAAGTTCATGCCCACAAGTTCAAATTCATGCCCACAACATCATCCAACCGAGTTCAAAATCCGAACCAAGTTCATGGCACAAAAGTTCACACCAACGAATGGCACATCAACAATCAAGCCTCGCCCTCGTCTTCGTCCTCATCTTCCTCCTCCTCCGAAGACGATTCTTCCTCCTCCTCTTCATTGTCGTGCGCCGCATCATCATGTGATGAAGCTCGGAAGGTGTTGGCAAGATCTTCAACGGCATCATGCGAAGGTGTGTGAGGCAGACCGGAAGACATTCCGCCCATGTCGCCCGGAGGTGCTCCCATGCCTCCCATGAGAGACGCAAAACTCATGCCTCCCATGCTTCCCATGCCGCCCGGAGGTGCTCCGAAGCCACCCTTGCGTCCCATGGTCTCCATGGTAGCTCCAAAGCCACCCATGGCACCAATGCCGCCCATGGTAGCTCCGAAGCCACCGATGCCTCCCATGTCGCCAATGCCACCGCCACCCATGCCGCCAATGCCACCGCCACCCATGCCACGAATCATGGCTCTTTTTTGGATCAAGACTTCTTCACGGGCAAGATTGACATACTCCTTTTGCGCCTCATTGATGATAGATGTGTCCATGAAGAACAAGTACTTCTCCCAGTCCAACAACCTAGCTCGCTCCTCCATGGCCACCTTCCTCTCCTCCAATGCCACCTTCCTCTCCTCGGCCGCCACCCTCCTCTCCTCGGCCACCAACCTCCTCTCCTCGGCCGCGACATCTTGGTTCCTTGCCATCTTCGTCACCTCGTTCGCTTCTTTTCTTGCCTTCACAATAGCTTCCATAGCATTTTTGATCTCATCGTCTCCTTTCCTCTTCTTCTTTTCTTTTGCGTCTTTGTTGCACCCATCCGGTCATTTTGGCTTCGAGTGTGAAACCGAATTTGGTGTAGGGCTTCTCTTGCCGTCATCACTTGATGCATTCTCCTCATCATCATCCAACTCAATTGGTCGCTTGCGTTTGTTGCTCTCATCAACATCATCGATATCATCACGCTTCTTCCATTTCTCATCATCCTTCATTGCTTCATAGCAATGAGGCAATGTAAATGGTCCCCCTTTCTTCATCTTTCCTTTCTTGCTCTTCTTCTCCTCTCCTTTGAACAAGTTTTGTGCAATATTGAACTACAAAAAAAACAAAACAAGTTAGCACTACAAACACCAAGAACAAGCATGATGAACATGGATGAAATGGCACTTACCCTATGTATATCATTAGTGCCACTTGGGTTCAGCTTGTCAACCGCCTTTTGTGCAGCCACCCACTTTTGACAATCTTGGTTGATTGTCGACCACCGGGAGCGAAGAGATCGTACCGAGCGGTCAACTCCACTCTTGTTGTGTAAATCAAAGTGCTCCTTCATCCGGTTCCAATATGCATCTCTACTTTGATCACCTCCAACAGATGGATCTCTCGACACTTGCAACCAAGTATTGCATAGCAAGACGTCTTCATCATTGGTGTAGTTGCCTCCTCTTCCTTTCGGTGCGTTGACAATGCCCTCACCATCCTCATCCACCTCGAACTCATGGTCATCGAAATGCATGTCATTGGTTTGAGACCAATGAGAATTGTTGGAGCCAACACCCATAGTTGACATATATGCCTCAGCGTTGAAACTACAAAGTATATACAACGAAGCAAATAAGCCATCTATATGTATGCATTCAAAAAATAACAACAACAAAAAGTTGGCAAAATTTTATACCTTTGGGGCATTTCCTCAAACATCTTGTGCGCGTCAGCCGCCGGCTCAACAAGTGTGCTCGCCGGCGCTTCGGTATCTGCCGCGTCCGTCGCACGCCTTGCAAGCTTCTTCCTCGACGGCTTAGAGGAGCCGGAGCCATCCGCCGCCTTGTTCTTCTTCGCGGACACCGTGCCCTTCTTCAGCCCCGCTGCATTCGGCAGCTTCGAGAGGGGGGCACGTGGCTTTACGGCGGGCGCCGGCACGACGCCACCCGCCGCCGAGGTCATCCGTGGCGGCATGAAAAGGCCGCGGGCGATACCGGTGCTTGGAGGAGCACTGGCGGAGGCGAAGCCAAAGCTTCCCGCGCTAGGGTTTGCGGCGGCGGCGGCGGCGGCGGCGGAGGGGTCACTGGAGTAGGAAGGGGTGAGGGGGGTGCCGGCACGGGGCGGGGCGAAGCTGGCGCGTCTGAGAGAGTGCGGCGCACGGAAGCGGGCGCACCAAATACACATCACGATATGGTGATTCAGACCGCGCGCTGTACTCTATATGCCGCGCGCGCTTATTGCGCGTCTGCTGGAGCCCGAATATCGATTGCGCGCGCTTTAAAAAGGACAAATTGGCGGCGCAACGCTTATTTAGCGCGGCTGTTGGAGATGCTCTAAAGTAGAGCATACTTTCGTGTATTCAAGGTTGGAAGGAGAAGCTCCTCTCCAAGGTGGGTAAAGAGATCTTAATAACAGCATGTGCCCAAGCAGTACCAACTTTTGCCATGTCATGTTTCGATCTACCCAAAGGCCTACATGAGCAGATAAATAGTATGATCTAAAGATATGTTTGGTCACAACAGGAGGAACAGAATATGGTCCATTGGATTAGCCGGGAAAAGCCTACTTTAGCGAAAGAGGAAGGGGGCCTCGGGTACCGTAATCTACAATCTTTCAACCTTGCCATGTAGCCATACAAGGTGTCAAACTCCTGACTGAACTCAACTTGCTCTGTGCTAGGGTATTGATGGCTAACTACTTCTTCAATGGGGACGTCTTGACTGCGACGACAAAAGAAGGTATATCCTACACATGTCACAACATATTAAAGGGATTGAGGTACTGAAACAAGGGATGATCAAGCGGGTAGGGGATAGAATGACGATCAAAATTTGATCGGACCCCTGGTTACCTTGGAAGTGGTCTAGGTTTCCGTTGACGCCGAGATGGCGGTCAATTCCCACTGCAACTGATGAATTGATTGATCCATATACTGAAACTTGGAATGTCCAGCTAGTACAACAAATATTTTGGTGACAAGATGCCGAGCTAACCTTAGCTATCCTAGTCAAGGCACAAATTGAGTACGATTGGGCATATGGTTCTATGATTGCAAAGGATTGTTTTCGGTGAAGTCAGCATACAAAGTGCACATGATCGGAATACGCAAACCCAAGATGATCCCACTTCTTCATCAGGAGAAGTTGGAAACAATCAGTTTAGTTTGAAGGATATCCGACACATGCTTTGTACCCCTTAGGGATAAACATCACCTATAATTAAAAAAAGACACATCCGTGATAATGCACGTTTGTCATAGTAGGTTATGTTTTTCGTTACCCATGTACATCCGTGAGGTTTTTATGACAGAATGTAGTCATACTTGTGCTGTCGCAGATGTGTTGCATGACAATAATCAGTTCTTCATCATCGGAGTGTCCACTTCCATGATGAAAAATGGTGCATCATGGAAGTGTTTTCATCAAGGGTAACCGACAGGTGGCAGCCACCGTAATGGGTCGCTGTTATGCTATCGGGTGCGGGTTCTGGATCAGATTCACACTAATGGTGTCAACCAATGATGATCCTACATGTGTCGGATTCTCATTGGAAATGGAGCCATGCATCAGCTCTTCGTTGGAACAAGTGTCGCCCATCCAATGGACAATATACGTGTATGAAACAACGACACATGGAATGACCCAACAGTGACCCGTTTAGTTAAAAAGTCTAGCCTTGTCAAAGGCCTACTTAAGGCCTAGTTGACTTAGTCAAAATTTAGTGGGATGGCCCATGATATGCCTGCTAATGACATGTTTGCATATATCCCATTTAAGGCCCAAGCCGACATGGCCCATCAGGACCTGTGTGAACTCAGTCCATTATAAGCCCGTGGGTCATTCATCATTATTACATCCCATTGATAGTTTTAGTCCATCAACGGCCCGTGGTTTCTTTTGACCCATTTGATGACTCTTTCGTCCTCTTAGTGCAACTTGGTGGCATTGAGCCAATTTGCATATCGAGTGCCTTTTGGCCTGTTAATGTCCCTTGATGTCCTTGGGCCCATTTATGACTCTATGTTCCTCTGGGCCTACTAATGATCCGTAGTGCCTTTAGCCTCATTTGCGGCCCGATGGGACTTTCTTTTTCTTTTAACGACCTTAGAATACTTTGGCCAAATTACGGCTAAGGTGACTTTTGGCCTTTTAACGACCCAAGATTACCTTTGGGCCAAATTATGACCAAGGAAGCTGCGCCACTACTTCCAAGCCCATGAGATCACGGTTGTCACTCGCTTCCCATTGCAAAGGATACTCTAAAACCCTGAGGCTACCGGCAGAATACTGGAGTGGGCTTTGGAGTTATCCAGCTTTGGCCTGAACTTTGAGAGCACATCAACAATTCAGAGCCGGGCATTGGCAGAGTTTATTGCAGAATGGACGCCAACCCCTGATGAGGAAGTGCTGGAAACAATTATCCCCGGCAAGGAAGCGCCCCAAGAATGGATCATGTATTTCGATGGCGCCTTTTCCCTATAAGGTGCGGGGGCTAGCGTGCATCTCGTTGCCCCCTCCGGGGAGCACTTTAAGAACGACGTCCAGATGCACTTTGCCTGGGAAGAGGCGACCAATAATACATCAGACTATGAAGGGCTCCTTGCCGGGCTAAGGATTGCTACAGAATTGGGAATCAAGAAGCTGATCATTCGAGGAGATTCACAGCTTGTGGTGAGACAAGTCAACAAGGATTACCAAAGTCCATTGATGGAGGCATACGTCGAAGAAGTGAGAAGATTGGAGGAGCGCTTTGACGGATTGCAAATAGAGCACGTACCCGTGCGGAAAAAAGCATAGCTGATCATCCGTCAAAGTGTGTTGCGCAGAAGCTTCGTGTGGAACCAGGAACTTTGGTTCTCCATCTTACTCAGCCCTCCGTATCCCCAGCAACAATGGCCCGGAAAAGGAGAAAGATGGACTCTGGTAAGCCTCTCCCGGTAGAGCCTCTCGGGGCTCCTGGTAGGGACCCTGCCGAAAACAACTCCCCATCACTTACCAGACCGTACCCTCCAGCCGGGCCTATGGTCCCCGTGAACGAGTAACATGCCCCCGCAGTTGAGGAGGTGCCGCTAGTCCTTGTTGCCGAGCCCTAGGCTCCAACTTGGGCAAGGCACATAGTCCATTTCCTCCAGACCGGAGAGCTTCCCGATGACCAAGATGAAGCTGAAAGAGTAGTCCGGAGGGCTGATGTCTGCTAGAACTACGTCTGTATTTCCCCAAAGAGGAAGGGATAATGTAGCACAACAACGGTAGGTATTTCCCTCAGTGATGAGACCAAGGTTATCGAACCAGTAGGAGAACCATGCAACACTACGTGAACGGCACCTGCACACAAATAACAAATACTCACAACCCGGCGTATTAAAGGGGTTGTCAATCCCTTTCGGGCAACGGCGCCATAAATTGGCAAGTAGACGGGATATAAATATGATAGATTGGATAAATAGATCTCGCGGGAATGTGAGATAAAAAATAAATAAATTGCAGCAAGGTATTTCTGGATTTTTGGAAATATAGATCTGAAATAACAGCAAATGAAAATATATCGCAAAGGCAAATATAATAAAGAAGAGATCCGGGGGCCGTAGATTTCACTAGTGGATTCTCTCGAGAAAAATAGAAAATGGTGAGTAAACGAATTACTGTTGGGCAATTGATGAAACTTTAAATAATCATGACGATATCCAGGAAATGATCATTATATAGGCATCACGTCCAAGATTAGTAGGCCGACTTCTGTCTGCATCTACTACTATTACTCGACACATCGACCGCTATCCAGCATGCATCTAGTGTATTAAGTTCATGGAGAAACGGAGTAATGCCATAAGAATGATGACATGATACAGACAAGATCTATTTATGTAGCAGTAGACCCCATCTTGTTATCCTTAATAACAATGATACATACGTGTCGGTTCCCCTTCTGTCACTGGGATCAAGCACCGTAAGATCGAACCCATCACAAAGCACCTCTTCCCATTGCAAGATAAATAGATCAAGTTGGCCAAACAAAACCCAGATATCGGAGAAGAGTTATGAGGCTATAAGTAATCATGCATATAAGAGATCAAACAAGACTCAAATAACTTTCATGGATAAAAAGATAGATCTGATCATAACAAACAGGCGGTGCGGGAGGCCACTGAGGTGGGCACAACCGCCCAGGCATGCCCTGGTGTCTTGTGCTCACCTCGGGCTCCCTCTTCGGTACTTCTTTGGCCCACTGGATTCTTCTGGTCCAAAAAAATCCACAAAAAGTTTCACTGCGTTTGGACTCCGTTTGGTATTGATTTCCTCCGATGTAAAAAACATGCAGAAAACAACAACTGGCACTGTGCACTATGTCAATAGGTTAGTATGAAAAATGATATAAAATGATTGTAAAACATCCAAGAATGATAATATAACAACATGGAACAATCAAAAATTATAGATACGTTGGAGACGTATCAGCATCCCCAAGCTTAATTCCTGCTCGTCCTCGAGTAGGTAAATGATAAAAAACATAATTTTTGATGTGGAATGCTGCCTAACATGCTCATCTCATATTCTTTTCTTTGTAGCATGAACATTTGGACTTTTCTATGGTTCAAAGCAATAGTCTAGTTTTGACATGAGAATTTCAATATTCAAGCATATCAACAAGCAACCATGTCTTTCAAAATATCAACGCTGAAATAAGTTATCCCTAGCCCATTATGCTCAGTCATTGATCCATTCATGAAACACAGTCGCATATTAACTACACCCACAATATAACAGGATGCTGCCAACAGGACACTACGATCAGAGACCCTTCGACGAAACTGTGTGCGGTGCAATAATCACAAACGATGGTGTTGAAAAACCGTCAAAAAGGTGCAAAACGTTTGCAATGACGGATGCATCAAACACGATTCTGATTTTAGTTGCCTATGCGATGCAGGGCATACGGTCCACTTCAATTAACTGTTTGCGATGAGGAGGAACAAAAGAAACGGGCAGCCAGATAAAGGTGTGTGCGATATACAGCATACGGTTCACTCGAATGAACTGTTTGTGGTTAGATAACACAAAAGAAACGGTCAGCTAGATCAAGGTGTGTGCGATATACGGCATGCGGTTCAGTCGGATGAACTGTTTGTTTTGAGACAAGAGAACAAAAACGGTTCAATATAACAAGATGTGTGTGATACGCGGGCAAACAGGTCTGTAATCAGAAATGTGTGTGAAGACCAATAATAACACATACGATTGCTGCTAATAAGACGTGTGTGTTGTGCGATGGCATTGCATACATAACAACAACAACATATATATATAAATTAAACATCCACTTACATAGGTGGCTACTACAACCATGGCATTTGCACACACCAAAGTAAACTATTACATGCATAATTACATAGGTGGCTACTACACACATGACCTTTCCACACACCAAAGTAAACTATATATTACATGCATGATTAACTAGGATAAACGATCATCTGATCATCATCTACATCTTGTGACGCTTGCTCTGGTTGTGGCTCGATCCGGCCTTGTTGATCTCCGTAACAAGGCACTTCCTCATGTCAACGATTCGCTTGTGCATCTCGTAGCATGTGTACACGCTATTGGCCGCGAACCTGAGGTGAGATTCATCCAATTGCCGCATCCAGGCCCCGTGCTAGGATACGGGACGTGTTCTCTTTTCATCCTGCTTCATCTCTTCGTAGTATGGGTCGATGATGGCCGAGGCGAGTTCAACCAGGGAGTCCTTCTTCGTGCTGCCCCAAACCCTGTAGTGTTCACGGATTTCTACAAGGTTCTGGCAGGCCAAGCCTGTAACCCTGAGCACTTTTACATCGTCAGTGGTTTCCATCGTGGCAAACTTGTAGTCGGTGTTGTTTAAAAACCTGGTGAAACGGTCGCAAGGCTCTGTGGCCATGCACAAATGGTAGATGAGGACATGATGGCGCACACACAACTGGGTGATGACAACCTTCTGATCTATGTTGGGACGACCGGCGGTGTACTGGAGGTCGATGCCAGCCACCTTGTACTTGTCTCGAGGAAGCAACTGCTCAATGGTGTTGATGTAGTCGTCCACCACGGCCAGGTCGATGGTGTACACCACCGAGATATCCGTCTCCCTCGCGTGGGTCTCCACTTTATGCTTGTCGAACTCCATTGGAGCGCCGCTAGACATACCCTCTCTATGTGTCATCGTGGGTGTGCTTGTTGTGTTGTGGGGCGCGATCGAAAGGTTGAAGAGACTAAGGTTATAATGGCCGCGGGAATTAAAGGGGAAGCTAGGATATTGATGGCTGAGTACTTCATCAATGGGGATGTCTTGACTGCGATGACAAAAGAAGGTATATCCTACACATGTCACAACATATTATAGGGGATTGAGGTACTGAAACAAGGGATGATCAAGCGGGTAGGTGATAAAATGACGATCAAAATTTGGTCGGACCCTTGGTTACCTTGGAAGTGGTCTAGGTTTCCGTTGACACCGAGATGGCGGTCAATTCCCACTACAACTGATGAATTGATTGATCCATATACTGAAACTTGGAATGCCCAGCTAGTACAACAAATATTTTTGTGACAAGATGCCGAGCTAACCTTAGCTATCCTAGTCAAGGCACAAATTGAGTATGATTGGGCATATGGTTCTATGATTGCAAAGGACTGTTTTCGATGAAGTCAGCATACAAAGTGCAAATGATCGGAATACACAAACCCAAGATGATCCTACTTCTTCATCAGGAGAAATTGGAAACAATCAGTTTAGTTTGAAGGATATCTGGCACATGCTTTGTACCCCCTAGGGATAAACATCACCCATAAAAAAAAGATGCATCCGTGATAATGCACATTTGTCATAGTAGGTTATGTTTTTGGTTACCCATGTACATCCGTGAGGTTTTTATGATAGAATGTAGTCATACTTGTGCTGTCGCGGATGTGTTGCATGAAAATAATCATTTCTTCATCATCGAAGTTTCCACTTCCATGATGAAAAATGGTGCGTCATGGAAGTGTTTTCATCAAGGGTAACCGACACGCGGCAGCCACCGTAATGGGTCGCTGTTATGCTATCGGGTGCGGGTTCTGGATTTGATTCACACTAATGGTGTCAACCAATGATGATCCTCCATGTGTCAGATTCTCATTGGAAATGGAGCCATGCATCAGCATTTCGTTGGAACAAGTGTCGCCCATCCAATGGACAATATACGTGTATGAAACAACGACACATGGAATGACCCAACAGTGACCCGTTTAGTTAGAAAGTCTAGCCTTGTCAAAGGCCTACTTAAGGCCTAGTTGACTTATTCAAAATTCAGTGGGATGGCCCATGATAGGCCTGCTAATGACATGTTTGCATATATCCCATTTAAGGCCCAAGCCGACATGGCCCATCAGGACCTGTGTGAACTCAGTCCATTATAAGCCCATGGGTCATTCATCATTATTACAGCCCATTGAGAGTTTTAGTCCATCAACAGCCCGTGGTTTCTTTTGACCCATTTGATGCCTCTTTCGTCCTCTTAGTGCAACTTGGTGGCATTGAGCCAATTTGCATCTCGAGTGCCTTTTGGCCTGTTAATGTCCCTTGATGTCCTTGGGCCCATTTATGACTCTATTATCCTTTGGGCCTACTAATGATCCGTAGTGCCTTTAGGCTCATTTGCGGCCCGATGTGACTTTTTTTTAACCTTTTAACGACCTTAGAATACTTTGGTCAAATTACGGCTAAGGTGACTCTTGTCCTTTTAACGACCCAAGATTACCTTTGGGCCAAATTACGACCAAGGTATCTTTTGTCGTGTTAATGGACTGTAATGTATTTGGACTCTTTTACGCCTAACTTTACTTGTGAGCCATTAAGGGCCCATGTTTACATTGAGGCCCATTAGTGGCCCATGGTTATCTTGCCCTTTAAAGGCCTATGTTTTGTCGACAGTTAATGCCCATGAATGGCCTAGTGCATAACGACCCGTGTATCGCCTGGGCCGCTGGCAGTCCATGTATGGACTGGTCCGATGACGACGGACATATGGCCTAGCCCATTTGTGTCCTACCTCCTACGTATGGCCGGCCCCATTAACGTATGGACTGGCCGTTAGTGACCCATTTTTAGTCTGGCCCATTAGTGCCCCATGTATTGTCTGGACCGTTAAAGGGAAACATACTGTTCGTTGTCGAAGACTACAAAATGCAGTAAATTATCCCGCAAAATGCGAGTTATTACATGGTATGGAAAAAATTGCCTGGTCACTCTGCATTACGCACATACACCTGATAATTCATGGACTCGGATCAGGCAACTTACCATTCGAACTATGATATCTTTCGGGAATGGGATTGCCCGGATTCAGATAGAACAAACTATAGTAAGCTCCATCACAACTTGCTTCGTTCTGACTTCCTCGGTGTCATGTTTGATTTTGGTAATTAATGCATATAATTCCCGAGTTTTTCTCCGAAACATTTCAATTGCCTGATTTTGGTAAGTAATGCATATCTCCCCAACATGTCAACTACGTCTCGGAGTGCAGCTGTACACGCACTAGTAGGAAAAGGGGCTTAGGTCACAGGACAGTTTTCACATTAGCCCCGGTTCAGTCACGAACCGGGACTAATGTGAGCATTGGTCCCGGTTCATGCGGCCAGGGACCTGGCGGGCCTCGTGGGGGCATTGGTCCCGGTTCGTCCGGACCCTTTGGTCCCGGTTGGTGGGACAAACCGGGACCAATGGGCCACGCTCCTGGCCCACCACCCTTTAGTCCCGGTTCCTACCACAAACCGGGACTGAAGGCCTGGTCCTAGTTGCGGCCAATGTTTAGTCCCACCTCGCCAACCGAAGGGCGCTCACATCAGTTTATAAGGCCGTCCCTATCTGCCTTGTTGAGCTTCTCTTAAAGTGAAAATAGATGCCCTTATACAGGAAATTTGACCTAAATTCATAGTAAATTTCATAGAAATTTATTATGAATTTAGGTTGAATTTTCTCTATAAGCGCATCTATGTTCATTTTTTTATATTTATAAAATAAATAAACCTTAATAAAATAAATAAAACTAAATAAACCTTAATAAAATAAAATAAAATAAACTATAGTAACTACAATAAATAAACCTTAATAAATTAAGTAAAAATAGCAGCAGTAAAATAAATAAAAATAGCAGCAGTAAAATAAATAAAAATAAAATAATTAAAGTAAAATACATAAGTAATTAGAAATAAAATAAATAGGTTTTCTGTTGTAAGTAGAAACAAAACAAAACAAATAAAGCAAAAGAGAAAAAAAACACGAGCCATCAACTCCATAACCGCCATATCTGGGATAGAGAAGGGCGATCCCTTGGAGTGGGATTCACATACAGTTGCCCGTAACATCTACCATTCGAGCCTAGCAGGTGGAACTCGGATCTGTCAACAGTGTCAAAGCGGCAAATAGCAGGCGGAGGAGAAGCCACCGATGTCATGTGTAGATCCCTTCTAGGTCTTGCGGATCGTGCTATTACAGCAATTTGGTTGGTTGATCCCAAAAAAAAGGAATTTGGTTGGTTTTCTTGAAGCCCTAGCTTGTTGTGTCGTCCTATTCTCTCAATGCAATTTAGCAAATGCTACTACAGTACAGTAAAGGGCACAAAGAAAAAGCACGCAGTGAAGGAAAATACCTCCATATCAAAGCTGGTACTTATCTTGTTGGTTATCAGGATGTGGATATGTAGAATTTTCTCTAGCCACGGCAACAGACATGCATTCATCGAGGGGGTTCACTACAGAACAAAATAAATGCTGACGTTAGTTGTTGAGGGTACGTTTGACATCCCTGAGAGACTAGATAATGAAAAGATGAATCGTCAAACCTGGATGAGCAAAGACGCTACCAAGTGGATGAATCTGATGGCCTGTCCTCCCTTGAAGATCATGCGTCCTCCCTTGAAGGCGCCACCAGGGCCATGGACGCCTCATACACCGCCGCCGACGTGTTGTAGTGATGAGGTATCGTGCAGGATCTGACACAGGATCACCTTCAGGCAAGATGAATAGGTCTTCAGGGGCACGACGGCCGGCCACAGCAGGCCCCTGCCATGGACGGCGCCGCCCGAGCCACAGCCGCTCGCCAGCTCGCCTCTGGAGCAGTCCAAGCTTATCCGCGAGCTCGTCCACTAGTGCCCGTCGCCGCCACGACGTCCTGCAGGCTAGAGAACGGCGGTTCGCCGTTCTTATCCACGGCCGCCGTTGGAACCGACTCCGGCCGCCTATATAAGGAGCCCCCGAGTCCGTCCAGTCCCTTAGGCGACCTCAAGCCACCCCACCTAGCACCTCCATAGCAGGCAATCGACCTGGGAGGGTCTTCTTCCCCATCTCCGGCCAGTACAGCCGCCGCCGCCCTCCGGTCCATTCAGTCGCAACCAGAGCCCCCCCCGTCCGTATAGCACCACCATCCTCCTCCCCTCGACCGTGCGGAGCCGCCCAAACCCTCAGCTGCGTCGGGGAACCACCGTAGGCCAAAGCCCCAAACCTCCCGAAGCTGCCATCCGCCGCGAAGCTCGCCGCCGGCGACTCCCTCCATCCCCGCCACCTCCTCGACCACCGGGAGGACCGCCCCGGCCTGGCGGATCCATCCCCGCCCTCAGGACCCCGCGAGGAGCCGCCGTTCGCCGGCGTTGATCGCCGGAGCCCCGCCTCTGTTCGGCCAGAGGAGGAAGGAGGCGGGGGCGACTGGTCAAACCTGACCAGTGGGCCCAAGGGACCCACTGTCAGTGACCCACGAGCCGGTCCACGCGGGTTAAGTGGAGGATCTGACACAGGATCACCTTCAGGCAAGATGAATAGGTCTTCAGGGGCACGACGGCAGCGGCGGCGCCATGGCAGGGACTGGTGACGACGGCGGCGGCGAGTGAGCGGGAGGGTGGCGGCGGCTGCGTGCGAGTGGGAGGCCGGAGGATCACCACTCATTGTGCTCGACATATCACTACAAGAAACCTGTTAATCCATGACGGATTTCTAATGACATTTTTGGAAACTCTCATCGATGACCTGGTAAAACCCCACAAGCCCGGTGAAAGCCCGCTAAAGCCCGTCTAACCGTTCCCGTATAAAAACTTAACCCTAAATTCCCTCCTCGGCCCCTGCATCGTGTCCCACAGCACGTCGCCACCCCTCGTCCCTCCCACAGCTCGTAAACCTTAATAAATAAAATAAAATAAACTATAGTAACTACAATAAATAAACCTTAATAAATTAAGTAAAAATAGCAGCAGTAAAATAAATAAAAATAGCAGCAGTAAAATAAATAAAAATAAAATAATTAAAGTAAAATACATAAGTAATTAGAAATAAAATAAATAAGTTTTTGTTGTAAGTAGAAACAAAACAAAACAAATAAAGCAAAAGAGAAAAAAACAGAGGAAAAAATTATGCCACCTACTGGGCCACCACGGCCTGAATACGACTAGAAACCCATCCATGGGCCAGGATTCAGGCCCGCAGAAGGCCCAGAAGGCCCACAGGCAAATAGTGACAGAATAGGCCCGTAAGCCTGCATTTGAGAGGAGCTCGAAGTGGTCAGCGCAGCTGCGCTTATAAACCACTGTCAAAGCCTCTCGGCTAGCGAGGTGGGACTAAACATCCCACCGCACCGCGCCAGTTCCAGCACAAGGCCTTTGGTCCCGGTTGGTGCCACCAACCGGGACTAAAGGGGGCATTGGTCCCGGTTCGTGGCACCAACCGGGACCAAAGGCCTTTAGTCCCGGTTGGTGCCACCAACCGGGACCAATGAGTTCCCTATATATACCCCATCGCCACAGCAGAGCACTCCAGAGTGCTCTGTTTTTTCTGGCCGGCGAGGGGAGGGCATTTGGGTGCTCTAGCTCACCTCCTATGCACATGAGGTGTTCGATGAAATGTCTGAGCCACACTAGTTAATCTTTGTCCTCTCGAAACTCGACCTCCGAGCTCCATTTTCCCCGAGATTTGTCTAGGTTTAGCGGTCCGTCACGTCCCGTCCCCGTCTTCACCGCCGTCGATCGCCCGCGCCGATCTCGTCGCCAGCACCACCGTGGTGAGCCTCTTGTTCTTATCTTCTTTCTGAAAGGAAAAAATTCTTACTTTAGATAGTTACTTGTCTAATTTTGTTACTTTTATTATTCCTTCTTATTACATAGTGCGATGGTTTTGGTATCCGCCCCCGTCGGCCCTCGTCCTGTCTATGATTCGGATGTGGTATATATTATCTTTTATAACTATTTGATTCATTTATTGTTTATGACAAATATACCGACCAACGTGACATAGATTTTATTTATCTAGGAGGTGGTTGAACCGGAAATTCTAACCGACCCTATTGTCGAGAGGTTAAATTTAGTTGAAGAAGAAAACAATTACTTGAAGGAAAAAATAAAAAAAATTGAGGAGGAGAAGATGATATTGGAGTTGCATGTTGCAGATGTCGTTGATGATCACAAGATCAAGATGGATGCAATGCGCTTGAAGATTAGAAAGATTAGAAAATATGCCATTCATACCGAGGCTTGGTATCATTATGCCGTTGGATCAATTGTTACCTTGGTTGCGATTATGATCGCATTTGTTTTCGCATTGAAATGTTTTACATAGTTTCAATGTATGGTTTAATTAATTAGATGCTCTGGAGAGCTATATATGTTGTTAGATGAGAACTATGTATGTACTTTGGTTCTAATGTGATGATGAACTTCTATTAATTTGGTCACTTAATTATCTATTCATGATGTTCTGTAATGGTTTTTGACACACTTAATTATATATAATGCACGCAGATGAACCGGCAATGGATGTACGGTGACAGACACACCTCCGAGTACATTAAGGGCGTGCATGATTTTCTCGAAGTGGCTGAGGCAAACAAGCAGAATGGTTTTATGTGTTGTCCATGCCCTATATGTGGGAATACGAAGTCTTACTCTGACCGGAAAATCCTTCACACCCACCTGCTTTACAAGGGTTTCATGCCACACTATAATGTTTGGACGAGGCACGGAGAAATAGGGGTTATGATGGAAGACGGCGAAGAAGAAGAGGACGATGACAACTATGTGCCCCCTGAATACGGTGATGCTGCAACGGGGGAAGCTGCTGAAGATCAAGAGGAACCAGACGATGTGCCCAATGATGCTGCAAGGGGGGAAGCTGCTGAAGATCAAGAGGAACCAGTGCCCGATGATGATGATCTCCGCCGGGTCATAGTCGATGCAAGGACGCAATGCGAAAGTCAAAAGGAGAAGCTGAAGTTCGATCGCATGTTAGAGGATCACAAAAAAGGGTTGTACCCCAATTGCGAAGATGGCAACACAAAGCTCGGTACCGTACTGGAATTGCTGCAGTGGAAGGCAGAGAATGCTGTGCCTGACAAAGGATTTGAGAAGCTATTGAAAATATTGAAGAAGAAGCTTCCAAAGGATAACGAATTGCCCGACAGTACATACGCAGCAAAGAAGGTCGTATGCCCTCTAGGATTGGAGGTGCAGAAGATACATGCATGCCCTAATGACTGCATCCTCTACCGCGGTGCGTACAAGGATCTGAACGCATGCCCGGTATGCGGTGCATTGCGGTATAAGATCAGACGAGATGACCCTGGTGATGTTGACGGCGAGCCCCCCAGGAAGAGGGTTCCTGCGAAGGTGATGTGGTATGCTCCTATAATACCACGGTTGAAACGTCTGTTCAGAAACGAAGAGCATGCCAAGTTGATGCGATGGCACAGTGAGGACCGTAAGAAAGACGGGAAGTTGAGAGCACCCGCTGACGGGTCGCAGTGGAGAAAAATCGAGAGAAAGTACTGGGCTGAGTTTGCAGCTGACCCAAGGAATGTATGGTTTGGTTTAAGCGCGGATGGCATTAATCCTTTCGGGGAGCAGAGCAGCAATCACAGCACCTGGCCCGTGACTCTATGTATGTATAACCTTCCTCCTTGGATGTGCATGAAGCGGAAGTTCATTATGATGCCAGTTCTCATCCAAGGCCCTAAGCAACCCGGCAACGACATTGATGTGTACCTAAGGCCATTAGTTGAAGAACTTTTACAGCTGTGGAATGGAAACGGTGTACGTACGTGGGATGAGCACAAACAGGAGGAATTTAACCTGCACGCATTGCTGTTTGTAACCATCAACGATTGGCCCGCTCTCAGTAACCTTTCAGGACAGACAAACAAGGGATACCACGCATGCACGCACTGTTTAGATGACACTGAAAGTATATACCTGGACAAAAGCAGGAAGAATGTGTACCTGGGCCATCGTCGATTTCTTCCGACCAACCATCAATGTCGAAAGAAAGGCAAGCATTTCAAAGGCGAGGCAGATCACCGGAAGAAGCCCGCCATGCGTACCGGTGATCACGTACTTGCTATGGTCAATGATTTACACGTAATCTTTGGAAAGGGTCCCGGCGGACTAGCTGTTCCGAATGACGCTGAGGGACACGCACCCATGTGGAAGAAGAAATCTATATTTTGGGACCTACCCTACTGGAAAGAGCTAGAGGTCCGCTCTTCAATCGACGTGATGCACGTGACGAAGAACCTTTGCGTGAACCTGCTAGGCTTCTTGGGCGTGTATGGGAAGACAAAAGATACACCTGAGGCACGGGAGGACCTGCAACGTTTGCACGAAAAAGACGGCATGCCTCCGAAGCAGTATGAAGGTCCTGCCAGCTACGCTCTTACGAAAGAAGAGAAAGAAATCTTCTTTGAATGCCTGCTCAGTATGAAGGTCCCGACTGGCTTCTCGTCGAATATAAAGGGAATAATAAATATGCCAGAGAAAAAGTTCCAGAACCTAAAGTCTCATGACTGCCACGTGATTATGACGCAACTGCTTCCGGTTGCATTGAGGGGGCTTCTACCGGAAAACGTCCGATTAGCCATTGTGAAGCTATGTGCATTCCTCAATGCAATCTCTCAGAAGGTGATCGATCCAGAAATCATACCAAGGCTAAGGAGTGATGTGGCGCAATGTCTTGTCAGTTTCGAGCTGGTGTTCCCACCATCCTTCTTCAATATCATGACGCACGTCCTAGTTCATCTAGTCGACGAGATTGTCATTCTGGGGCCCGTATTTCTACACAATATGTTCCCCTTTGAGAGGTTCATGGGAGTCCTAAAGAAATATGTCCGTAACCGCGCTAGGCCAGAAGGAAGCATCTCCATGGGCCATCAAACAGAGGATGTCATTGGGTTTTGTGTTGACTTCATTCCTGGCCTTAAGAAGATAGGTCTCCCTAAATCGCGGTATGAGGGGAGACTGACTGGAAAAGGCACGCTTGGAGGGGGGACTCAATAATATGCAGGGACGGATATTCTTGGTCTCAAGCACACTACACAGTTCTACAGAACTCTACCTTGGTGACCCCGTATGTCGATGAACACAAGAACAGTCTGCGCTCCAAACACCCGGAGCAGTGTGACGACTGGATTACATGTGAACACATCAGGACTTTCAGCAGTTGGTTGGAAACACGTCTCAGAGGTGACACCACTGTTTGTGATGAGTTGTACTCGTTGTCCAGGGGACCATCTTCGACTGTATTGACTTACAAAGGATACGAGATAAATGGGAATACATTTTACACGATCGCCCAAGATCAAAAGAGCACCAACCAAAACAGCGGTGTCCGCTTTGATGCAGCAACCGAGAGGGGAAAGGACACATATTATGGTTACATAATGGACATATGGGAACTTGACTACGGACATGATTTTAAGGTCCCTTTGTTTAAGTGCAAATGGGTCAATCTGTCAGGAGGCGGGGTACAGGTAGACCCACAGTACGGAATGACAACAGTGGATCTGAACAATCTTGGGTACACTGACGAACCGTTCGTCCTAGCCAATGATGTGGCACAGGTTATCTATGTGAAGGACATGTCTACCAGACCGAGGAAAAGAAAAGATAAGGAAGCGAATACATCATACGATGAGCCAAAGCGGCACATAGTTCTTTCAGGAAAAAGGGATATTGTGGGAGTGGAGGGCAAGGCAGACATGTCTGAGATATGAAAAGTTTCATGAAATTCCTCCCTTCAAAGTCAAGGCTGACCCAAGCATCCTGATAAACGATGAAGATTATCCATGGTTACGGCGCAATAAGCAAATGACACAAGCGAAGAAAAAGTGAAGACTTTCTCCCGCAACTATTATGATGATACCATGCCAACTTTGTAATAGACGAGTATGATACCATTGTCTGTTTTGTACAAGAAGTGCATCTAGTTTTTGCCATAACCCTCTCAACTTTCTTGCACATGCTATGTGGTTGAAATGATGATACCATGCCAACTTTCAACCTTTTCAGAGTTCATTTGAAATGCTTTTCTATTTTAGGGTCTTATAGCTCAAAATAATTAGTAAATGCATGAAAAATAACAGGCCAAAAATAAAAAATTATGCCACCTACTGGGCCACCACGGCCTGAATACGATTAGAAACCCATCCATGGGCCAGGATTCAGGCCCGCAGAAGGCCTAGTAGGCCCACATGCATGTACAGAGAGGTTAGGCCCGTAAGACTGCTTTAGAGAGGAGCTCGACAGCTCAAGCGCACCGCACCTTATAAACAGGTGCGACTCTCTCTTAGCTAGCGAGGTGGGACTAAACTCACCACCACGCCGCTGTGCAAGGCCATTGGTCCCGGTTGGTGGCACGAACCGGGACCAATTCCACCCTTTCGTCCCTGTTGGTGCCACGAACCGGTACTAATGAGGCTGTGGCCCCACGAGCACCTTTAGTACCTGTTCGTGGCACGAACCGGTACTAGAGTTTCTTACTAGCTAAGCAGTTTTTTAGTCCCACCTCGCTAGCTGAGAGGCACTAGGAGCGGTTTATAAGCCCTGAGTGCAGAGACGATGAAGAAGAGGCGCAATGCTCACGTTGCTTAGCTTCAAGCCTTGAGGAATAAGGTAGACTGCATCGAGCTATGTGCAGTGCAGTCTACACTATTCCGAAAGGCTTGAAGCAAATCAACGCGCATTGCGCCTCTTTTTTATTTTTAATCATGAAAAGCAAAAAGAATTTTCATAAAGAACTTTTTTTGATAGAAACTTTAATAGCAGAAAGAGTTATCATAAAGTAAAATAAATAAGTAATTAGAAACAAAATGAAATAGAATAAATAAGTTTTTTGTTGTAAGTAGAAACAAAAAAAATAAATATCGCAAAAAAGAAAACAAAAAAACTAAATACAGCAAAAAGAATTTTCATAAAGAACTAATGGCACTAATAGAAAGTTTATATTTTTTCTAAAACTAATGGCACTAACAGACAGTTTATAATTTTGCTGACCTAAAAGCAAAAAGAATTAAAAAATAAAGCAAAAAACAAAAGAAAATAAATAATGCAAAAAACAGAACCAAAAAACTGGATATTTTTTTAAAAAACTGCCACCTATTGGGCCACCATGGCCTGAATACGACTAGAAACCCAACCTGGGCCAGGATTTAGGCCCGCAGAAGGCCCAATAGGGCCACACACAGCACAGTGTGACATTAGGCCCGTAAGCCTGCATTTGAGAGGAGCTCGAGAGGGCATCCACAGTGGGGCTTATAAACCACTCCGAGCCCCTCTCAACTAGTGAGGTGGGACTAAACTTTTGGCCGCGGGCAGCGCAAGGCCTTTGGTCCCGGTTGGTGGCACCAACCGGGACCAATGCCCCCGCTTTAGTCCCGGTTGGTGCCACCAACCGGGACCAAAGGCCGCCGCTTCCCGCCCTTTGGGCTGCTGAAAAGGGACCTTTGGTCCCGGTTGGTGGCACCAACCGGGACTACAGGGTGGCATTGGTCCCGGTTGGTGCCACCAACCGGGACCAAAGGTGTGCCTATATAAGCCAACACTTGGGAAATTTTCAGAGACCTCGCCAGTTGCCCCCGACGCCGCCAGGCTGCCCGTGCTCGCCGTCGCCGCCCGATCCTCGTCGCCGTCGCCCCGCGCCCTTGCCTCGACGGGTCGCTGCCCGGTGCTCGTCGCCGTTGCCCTGCCCCCACGCGCCGCCCCGCCTCGTGCTCTCCTGCTCGCGCGCGCCGCCTCGGCGCCCCGAGCCCCCCTGCCCGGCCCGCGCGTGCTCGCCGGCGCCCTCGCCGCCCCCGCCCCGTCCCGCCCCCGCGCGCCGGCGCCCTCGCCGCCCCCGCCGTCGCCATCGTCCTAGCCGCCCCCGCTGTGAGAGCCGCCGCCCCGGCTCTGTTTTTTATTAGTTAATTGTTTTTTGATCATATATATATAATGTATATGTGTATGTATGTGGCTATAAGTTTTTGTTCATATGTGGCTATATGTTTTTTTTTATTTTTATTAGTTTAATTTTTTTGTTCATATGTGATGTATATGTGTATGTGGCTATAATGTATATGTGAACAAAAAAAAATTTGTATCGGGTCTGTCGTCGTCGATATATGCCCCTCCCGATAACTTCAACACGAGGGGGGATAACTTCAACACGAGGGGGGGTCGATATACCCCCTCCCCGATAACATTATTTTCCCGTGTATATATGTCGTCGTTGTCGATATAACCCCCTCCTGATAACTTCAACACGTGGGGGGGGGGGGTCGATATACCCCCTCCCCGATAACATTATTTTCCCGTGTATGTATGTTGTCGTTGTCGATATTACCCCTCCCGATAACTTCAACACTAGGGGGGATAACTTCAACACGAGGGGGGGTCGATATACCCCCTCCTCGATAACATTATTTTCCTGTGTATGTATGTCGTCGTTGTCGATATAAAACCCCCTCTCGATAACTTCAACACGTGGGGGGGGGGTCGATATACCCCCTCCCCGGTAACATTATTTTCCCGTGTATGTATGTCGTCGTTGTCGATATATATAACTCCCTCCCAGATAACTTCGACATGATGGACGGTCGATATGTATACCCCCTCTCGACCGTGATAACTTATACCACGGGAGCACCCCCCGGCCCTCTCGCTCGACCAAAACTCTCGAGGACACCCAAACCCTAGAAAAAACGATGTCGGTCTCCTACCCCCTCCCGCCGCGCCCCTACCCTTGAAGCGTTGCCTAGGCCACCCCAAACCCGGAATAAGCTAGGTCTACGTTTGCACTAATATATCCACCTGCTGTCATGTTTGTGTAATAATTGCCATGTTGTAATATTTGCAGAAACAATGGAGCACGGACGAGATGAGCAAGCAGAAGAGGTGTTGGGGGACATAATCTTAGCCGGAGGTGATATCTTGTCGTATCTTAACGACAATGATGGTCTGGAAGAACAAGGTGAAGAAGCAGGCTACGGTGATCGAAGAGTGGAGGAGGAAAGACATGATTATGATGGCTCCGGTGACCCAATGCTGGTGCAAGAAGGAGCCCGTGGTGACGGCTCCGGTGACCGAACAGAGTCCGGCCAGGTAAATATATTAGTTAAGCCTGTGCTGACTAGCTAATTGATGCATTCATTGTTTTTGTATGTACACATATTAATTAACACTCGTCTTTCTTCTTTTTTCTAGCCCTCCGAATCGAGCACAACTGCGGTAAAGAGCCGAGGCCCGAAGAGAAAGTTGCGCTCGGATGAAAGGTTTGAGATCACAGCAATCACGCGCGATGGCCAACCGATTGAACCCCTCCGGACAAAGGATGCTTTTGCTGCTCAGTGCGGGGTTCTAGTTAGGGACAAGATCCCGATCAGCATCCACCAATGGTATAAGCCTAAGAAGGAAGACCCTGAGGTGTCTTATGTCAATGATATGCAGAAAGATGATCTTTGGACTGAGCTGAAGGCAAATTTCACCCTACCGCCAGAGGAGGATCCGGAGAAGCCAGTTATAGAGCAATTAATCAAGTCTCATGCTCTTAAGAAGATGGTAGACCTATTCAGGTGGTGGAAGAATGAGCTGAAAACGTTTGTCGACAAAGAAGAGACACCAGAATTCATCGGCCGGTATGAGAAGATCAGAGATCACTGGCCCGCATTTGTGGCCCACAAGACATCGAAAAAGAGTAAGAAGATGTCAGCGACAAACAAGAAGAATGCTGCGAAGAAGAAGCTTCACCATCGCACGGGGTCAGGTGGCTACCTCAAAGCCCGGCCTAAGTGGGCCAAGTCTGAGAGGGATCTGCTTGATAAAGGGATCGAACCATAGACAATGAACTGGCCAGACCGTTGCCGGACTTGGTTCTTCGGGGCTGGCGGAACCTTGGACCCTGTATCAGGGAGGTGTCGTTGGACGGACGAGCAACTTGTAATACCCGTCAAGAAGCTTAAGCACTATATCGATGCAGCGCAGCAAGGGACGTTCGTTCCAGACAGAGAGAACGACGAGCTAACAATGGCCCTTGGGAATCCTGAGCACCCTGGACAGACACGAGGCACGCCAGGCTCCGTTCCGTGGAAGGCTGGTTTTCCGGACGCGGGCGGTTACAAAACCCAGGAGAGGAGGAAAAAAGTGGAGCAGATCCAAATTCAGAAGCTGCACGAAAGGGTTCAAGCGCTAGAGGAACGAGAGGGCAATCGAGATGCCGAAACTGCCCCCGAAGCTACACCGCCATCTCAGCGGAGAAGCAGCGTGGCTTCCACCGAGCTGCCTCAGCTGGAGCATGCAGCTCCTGCTAGCTACCCCGTGGATGCTATCACGGAGTCTCAACATTGCCACCTTATGGCGGAATGGCAGGACTTGAAAGTCAAGGCGGCTGTTGGCTCTGTTTTACCTACTGAACCCGGCGCAACCTACCACTGCCGGCCGATTCCAGAAGGATATGCTAGGGTGATGGTGGATGAAATAACGGAGGGATTTGAGGACCTCCAGCTTGACCATCCTACCGGTGAAGGGGAGACTCGGCTGGGTTTAGCTCTGAAGACTCCATGCCTATGGCGGAAGGAGCTCATCAAGCTTCCGAACTGGACGGCTCCGGCAAGTAAGGGCACTCCGCCTCCTCCTCCGCCTCCTCCTCCGGCGAGTGATCAGGGCACTCAGCCTCCTTCTCCGGCGCGTGGCGGCACTCCGCCTCCTTCTCCGCCAGCGCTGGCGCGCCAGAGCAGCCAGCCTCCTCCTTCTCCGCCTCGTCAGCAAGGGCGGAAGAGACCCGCCGCCGCTGCGGCTGCTCCGGCGTGTCGTAGTCCTTCTCCTCCGCCTCGTAAGCAAGGAAAGAAGACAGCCGAAGCCGCTCCGTCTGCTCTACCGGCGTCTAGCAGTACAGCTGCCAGAGGCGGGAGGCAATACAGATTCGGTCCTTCTTTGAAGACTCCAGAGAAGTTACCATATGAGAGGACCGAGGAGGAGAACGCGAAGATCGTACGAGCCGAAGTGAAGAACTTCTTTGAAGGGGTGAAAGCAAAGAAACATCCACCTCCGGAGGAGAAGGTAGATCCGGTGAAAGCAAAGCGCACTCTGGCTGCCCTGACAAAACCACCAAAGTCTCCGCCGGGAGGCAACTATGAGCGCGTTCTTGCAAAGACATATGCCGAAGCGGAGCGGTCGGGAAGTACTGTCAGTGATAAAAGGATGAAAGAACGACGAGCTGGGAAAAAATTGCCCAGCTCGGCGAACAAGCGAACCAATCATGCCCCCCGCTCAAGGTGTCAAAAGACATCGTCGCTAATGATCCGAGTATGGTGCCCGGTTATAGCAATCTTGGAGATTACCTGCCCGACGATGTACATTATGAAATCATGGAGGTGGACGAACACAAATACCATTACGGGAAGCCTCTCGTCAAAGATGCCAGATCTCTAAGCACGATGATGCGAAGACTACATGATTGGTACATGAAAACCTGCAGAGAGCCTGATGGGATGAGTACTTTGATGCAGAGAGTTAAACTGGAGCATGACCTCGTTGGAATTGAACTGCCGAATGTTCCATTTGAGGATTTCTTCTAGTTTTACAATCAAAAGGCCCTCGATAAAACAACGATCACTTGCTACTGTCTGTAAGTAGTACTACTTCTGTCATTAAGTCTCTCTATATAGGTCAGCTCTTTCATTGCATGTATTTATACTTATCCTCACTATATTATGCAGATTGAAGATCACCGAATTGAAGAAAAGACAAATCGGTGATATTGGGTTCATTAACACAAATCTCATAGATGCATATACGGTTGAAAAACATCCCAAAGAAGACGAGGCCAACTTGCTACAATCGTTGGTATTAAATCAAAACAAAGATATAATACTCTTTCCTTACAACTTCAAGTGAGTGTTACTGTCTTGTGCATATTCGGTTTCCCTTATTAGTCCAGGTTATGGTAATGTAATTGATGACTTATGCATGCATGCGCAGCTTCCACTATATTCTCCTAGAGATTAAGCTTGAGCCGGGAGTAGTAACCGTCTTAGACTCGAGACGAAAAGATCCCCAAGACTATGCGAACATGACTCAAATGCTCGAGAAGTAAGTTAAATCGATCATTATCCACCATATCAGCAACTTTGTTCATTTCCTGATACCAAGTAATTGTTTTCTTTGTCTGGCAGGGTTTGGAGAAAATTCACCTCAAAAGCTCCGGGACTGCCGAAGAAGCTGCAATTTAATCACCCGAAAGTAAGTACTATAGTAGCATGTTCCGTGCATCTCCTAGTGATTCAAGCGCTAGTTTCATCAATACCATTTAGCATGCTTGCTTATCAGTTTGATTGACCTCTATTTCTTGTAAAGTGGTTGTGGCAGGAACCCGGGAATAATTACTGTGGATACTACGTTTGCGAGTCCATCCGCTACCATACCTGTGAGCGGGGCTACACTGAAGAACAATATGAAGTGCGTAAGCAATAATATTCACAATTTTATTTTATTACCATCATTTGTGTTGAGTTTCATTTATTCATATATATATGTATTGACCCCTTCTTCAAATTATATGTTTCGGAAGCGGGATGAACTCCTAGCAGAAGATCGTATGCGAGGAATTCAAGTGGAATTGGTGGCATTCTTCCTTGACCACGTGATCGCTGAAAACGGAGAATACTATGTGGACCCTGTGTTCCTACAATATAATTAGGAGATTGTATTGTAAGAGATAATTATTGTATATATGTAGCCGGTAGTGTCAGATAGATATACGAGAACTTGTTGTTCGACCAATATCTCGGAGAAGGAGAGGTGGTCGATATCACTTCTCTCTGTATGCATATGTTCATGACGATCTTCTGTTTCCTTCATTTGATTACTAGCTAGCGTGTCTACTCCTCTCCATACGTATATAGTACGTAGCGTCGACCAAGCACGGAGATAAGAGAGGACACTTCTCTCTATTAATTAGCTAGCTAACACAATATATGAAACACCTAAATTAACCCCCCAAAACCCCTAAACCACCCCCTTTCAAAAAAAACAAAAACCTCAGCTCCTGCCAGGTGCTGACGCGTGGATGCCTATTGGTCCCGGTTGGTGACACCAACCGGGACAAAAGGCCCTGCCTATTGGTCCCGGTTGGTGGCACCAACCGGGACCAAAGGCCCTCCTGCCTGGGCTCCCCACACCGGCCACATGGATGGCCTTTAGTCCCGGTTCGTGTAAGAACCGGGACTAAAGGGCTAGGGCATTAGTAACGACCCTTTAGTCCCGGTTCCAGAACCGGGAGTAAAGGCCCTTATGAACCGGGGTAAAAGCCCATTTTCCTACTAGTGACGGCCTTTCTGTCATCAGTAGATCCTCTAGAACATCAACACTTTCTAACTCCAAATGAGTTGCCTCTAATGCAGTATCGTTTGGTAACGCCCATGCTGCACTGCTCCCAGAACGTGATGTTGAGGTCACTTCCTTCTAAAAAGTTTTAATTACTACTCATGAGTATGACACAAAGATAGTTACAACAGTGAACCAAACAAGACATATTAACTTTTACATGCCAAACATGACTAACAATAATGTATAAGCATTAGCAGGAGATATTGTAAAAAATATAATAATGGTAGCCTATGTGTAGCATGCGTATAGAAATCTCTCTTCCCTCACCATATTTAAGGAGCATGATAAAGAAATAGACAACATCTTGGGGCCAAACCCAAAGCACCGGTGGGCTACAGGTTGAGACCAGGTGCAGCTATTGAACATTGGATATATCTTGTGTATAAGTAAACAAGTAGTTAAGCATTGTGTGGTGTGCTTTAAAGGAGTCTTAGGGAGCCTCATGAACTGCACATCACTACTAGGAAAATGCTTATACATAGAAACTCACCAGTAGCGCTTTTTAGAAGCAAGGCAGCAGCAGCGCTTTTTGACAACCAACGCTGCTACTAATCGCTTAGCAGTAGCGTCGTGGATGCAAAACATGCTACTATTATAATTGCCAGACCATTGCAGACAGGCTATGTATACTAGTAGCGCTTATACTTAAAAATCGCTATTGCTATTGAACTTACAGTAGCGCTTTCCTCTAACAAGCGCTACTACTAGAAATGCTATTGCTAATGATCATATCAGTAGTGCTTTTTCCACAGGAGCGCTACCGCTATGTACCTTAGCCGTAGCGCTGTTTGCCTTCCAGCGCTACCACTACATGTACCTTATCGTCCCGCGCGCGTCCCTGCCTCTCCACTCGCATTCTCACTCGCCCAACTCCGTCGTGCGCCGTCGCCGCCGTCGCCCACCAGCGCCCCCCCCCCCTAGGTAACTCCCTCCCTCCCTCCCCGCCCTCCTCCTCCCCGTCCTCCTCCCTCCGGCGGCCCCCTCCTCCTCCTCCTCCTCCCTTCGGCGGCCTCCTCCTCCCTCCGGCGCCCCCTTCCTCCTCCCTTCTTCTCCTCCTCCCTCCGGCGGCCCCCTCCTCCTCCCCCTCCCTCCTCCTGCTCTCTCCTCCCCCTCCCTCCTCCTGCTCTCTCCTCCTCCCTCCTCCTCCTCCCACCTCCCCCTCCTGTTTTCTGTAATAAAAAGTTTTTTAGTAATAGAATTTAAGAACAAATTATTTAGTACTAGTCATCAACCCGTGCATTTGCACAAGCGCCATTATAATTATAAAAATGCTAAAATTAACAAAGTTAACATGAGCCAAATATAAATCTGTATATGAACTAAATAGAATAACTGAAATTAATTGCATATCTAAATAGAAACAACTTGAGCCATTGAGATGATGGTTGAAACTGCACACACATTTTATTTATTGATTGAAGGTTCATAAGAATCAGAAAGAAGAAGGCAATGTTGTTTCTGTTCAAAAATATATGGAGAGCAATCCGTGAACGGCGGCGACATGGATCACACACTTCACACGTCGGTTAGAACGGACATGCAAGAATAATGTCAAACAAATAACATACATCAATTTTGAAAAAAAATCTCAAAGATTTTGTATGAATATGACATTACAAAATATAGTAGATGCTAGATATAATAAGTAAGACTAATGTTGAATGGATGGATCTGGTATCATGCATATACATGAAAGTGGGTGGATATAATAACTCTATATAAGCAAACAAAAGCGAGTTGCACTCCACCAGCAAGCTTCATATGTCTGTACCCATGTCACACCCAGATCGTTCATGATATCATGTATTAAGCAGTCCTAATATGCTAAATTACTACAACGTACAAAGATAAGAAATGCTGTGAAAAAACATATCTATATACCTCTAAGATTGGCTGACATTGTTGCCATATCTATCGAAGGCCACCATACGAATAGTCTGAAACTGGTACACTAATGAGGTGCAGAAAATTGAAAGAAAATATGCAAGCACTGCTTAAATGTTAGTGAAACTTAATGGAGGATAGTGACCTTGGCCTAACTGATCTTTGCTCCTCCGGTTCTCTAATGTTGTTACAAAGAAACCAAAGATGACTTATATATCTTATTCCATGTCATCTAAAATAGGATGATAACTTCAAAAGAAGATCTTATGATTATGTAAATTAATGTCCTAGTAAATTAATGTAACAACTAATCTGCTCACACTGAAATTTAATTAGTAGGCGAAGCATTGATCTCAACAATCTTGTAAGTTATTTACTTATGTTGTACCATTTATTAAATATCATCTGAGATGTTAAGAAATATATGTTCCAAAATTGATCATTCTATTCAAGAAAAATTCCAAATATTATATCATGGAAAGCAAAATCATACTCGACGGCTTTGTGAAACTAAAAAGTAGAAATAACTATAAAAATATATCATGGTGCATGTCAAATATTTGGTAATAGGTCTATGTGCAAGATATACGGGTAACCACTGCCACGTACGGCTTGTTTGTGTAACATCAATCTTGACAAAAAAAAATCCTGCAACTTCCTTAGAAGGCTCAAAAGGCTGCCAACATGTAACCATCAGTTCTTTCCTGATGTACGTGGCCTACATGTATTACACTATCTCATCCGCTCCTTGCTAGCTCATGCTTTTGGGTGGAGAAAATATCAGGTACGGCAAGATGGATCCCCTCGTGGGGTACCTAGCTAGCTTTGGCACAAGGTTGCCAATTAATGGATTCTGCTAGAAGACGCACACGTGTATGTGGCAAAGTATGTATGAAGATCAATTGGATCATTGTACGCTCCTGATTCGTTAAGCCGTGTGACAGCCTCGAGAAAGCACATGCATGTCCATCCAGTGTGTGAATTTATCAGACACCTAGTTACCCTTCACACTGTCGAAACCTAGGCTATTGTGCACACTACAAATGTTTTATATAATTAAAGCATGATGCTGAAGAAGGAATTGGAGAACCTAATGCTGAGAATATAGGTGTCACCATGTAGCTCATTGATCGGCACCGCCCCGACACCGCATCTCTTTGACTCTTTCCTCTTCCAAATCAACGATCTCGCATCAAGAGAAAGATGAGGCGACAAACACGTGATGGAGAAGCAGAACATGTCACGTACATGCAGCTACCAGGCAGTCACTAATCAGGCACAAAATAGGCTGTGTACATCGGCATCCAAAAAATAGCAAAAGAGATTACTGGAAGGAGAAAATTTGGAGAGGAGATAGATTATTTGCCTTTTCGACTGAGACGCCGGGAGAAACCGCAGCGAACCATCCTTCTTCCTCAGGACTGGAAGCAGCAACGACCAAGAGATGGAGCGCCGTCATTGATCGGCACCACCCCGACACCGCATCTCTTTGACTATTTCCTCTTCCAAATCAATGATCTCGCATCAAGAGAAAGATGAGGCGACAGTCCCGTGATGGAGAAGCAGAACATGTCACGTACATGCAGCTACCAGCCAGTCACTAATCAGTTGGAGAGGAGACAGGTTATTTGCCTTTTCGACTGAGACGCCGGGAGAAACCGCAGCGAACCTTCCTTCTTCCTCAGGACTGGAAGCAGCAACGACCAGGAGATGGAGCGCCGGGAGCAGTTCAGATCAGGCTGCCGTCTTTGCCGCCGCCATGGATAAGCAAGGTCCGTGGATTTGTGAGGGGATCGCGGTGATGCCTCGGTGGAGATGGCGCTGGAGTGAGGTTGGAGGGGCAGGCCAGATCCAATCTGGCGGCAGTCTCTCGGTGTCGATGAAGGCCGATGGAGCGGATCTGGCTTTTGCTCAGCTTGGAGGATGTGGTTGCTTCTCGACGGCGATGTTGGTGGAGGTCTGGTTCGCGCTCTCTCGGCAGTGCGGGTGGTGTTGGACCACGGCTACGCGGCTTCGGCGGATTTGCTGCGATGACAGCGGTGCGAGGCTTCAGGAACGGTGCTGCCCGGTACCTCGTCGGAGTGGAGATGCGCAACATTACGGATGAAAATCCTGTCTGGTTTTGGCCGGCAAGCGTCGATGGCACCCGCGGGTGTCGTTCCCCTCTCTGGAGGCGACATCGAGTGTGTCGCCATCTCCCTCGTGCTTAGTGTTGGCAGTTGTCTCCGGGCGAAAGCCTTGGTCCTCTGGAGCAGCATGATGGCGGCGTCGGCGACGTCGTTTCTCTGTTGGGAGAGGAGACTGAGTTTCCTGTTGGCGCTCCTCCGGTGTTCGTCGTGGCCCTGACCGCTCACCTCCGGCACTATGTATGGTCGTCATGGATGAATCCAAAGGAAGCTGGAGTTGCTGTTCTTCGGAGGTGTTCGGCGTCGATCAAGACGCGGCGAGGTGTTTCGGTTTTGGGCAGGTTTTTCCGTGTTGTAGTTGTGTTGTTGTGTGTGGCTGTCCTGAGGATAGCTAGATATGGTGTTGTGCTACGCTCATTGTTCGCAGCGAGTGGTAGATGTCATGTACTAATTTTCTCTCCTTCTATAAAGCTATGGTACGCAATTTGCGTACTATCGAAAAAAAGATTTGATGATCAAATTAAAATTTTACTATAGAACTAGTTTATTTTTAGTAAGAAAATTAATAAAACTAGTTTATTTTTAGTAAGTGCTTAGTTGAACTAGTTAAATAAATAGAACTAGTTGAATTTATGTCATTATCACTTTGTCATCAAAGAATGCTATATGAGATTTGATGATCTAATTAAAATTTTACTCGGTGGAATATGCAGGCTTTGTAGAGCCGTGTCTCCTTGGAGTGATCGTCATCCGAGGTACCTCTAGCTACTTCCTCTACACCCGAGTCGGTGAGCTAAAAGTCCACCTCCTCCTTCTCTACTCCTCGGTGTGTTGAATAGAGTAGAACTAGGGTATTTAGTCGGTGAGCTCATGTGCGAATGCTTATGATAATTGATCCGGATGGAATTGCAAGTTTAAGCATCATTGTATGTGTACGAACATCTTTGTATCGCAGGGAAAATCCGAGTGCCCTATGTTTTGCCAGTGTGTTGATTCATTTCCGTTTTGGAAAATTTCAGGCGCTTGATATGTCCTATTTTACCAAAGGTCATGACGGATTTTTCCGTGAATTTAAGCATGACTTGTGCTAGAATATGTAGGAAATATCGAGTGCCCCGGATTTGTTAGAAAGAGAATTAAACCACATTTTGAGTTGACTTTATGTCTGTCAGGGCTCCATATACATGACAGTCAAAAAAACGGTGAGGGAGAGTCTCCACCATATATGAGAGAAGAAGAATGCCGACTGTTGTCATGGGGGTCGCTTCTCCTTCTTCTCTTTGTGCTAGACCTTTGTTATGCACTAGGGGAAGAAGGAGTAGCGACCATCATCGACGGTCGAAAAATCGGTGAGGAAGTGTCCACCATATATGAGAGAAGAAAAATGCCGACTGTTGTCGTGGGGGTCACTTCTCTTTATTTTCCTTGTGCTAGATATTTCTAATGCACTAGGGAAAGGAGGAGTAGCGACCATCACCGACGGTCGCAATATCAGAGAGGGAGTGCCCACCATATACGTGAGATAAGAGTTTAGGAAGGAAGACTCGACAGACCTAAAGTCAAACCGTTGCATATTGAGTAATAGTGATCTGTGTGTTGAGTTTCCTGGTAGTTGCCTTCAATTGATTTACAATTAATGTTTCAACTATGAACATAGGAAATGTCTAACAACAAAAAGGATTTCGATATGTGTGAATACTGCAAAGACAAGCGTGGCATGTGCGACAAACATTTCCTATTTGGTGGTAGGCGCTTCAGCATCAAGCTGGATGAGACCTTCGAAGTGGATACAGTAAGTCACAACGACAAGTCTTTTTTCGTAATTAAGCATGACTTATGCTTCTTTTGCTTCAAGTTACAATTTTAATTTTTCACTATTATACTAGTCTATCCCTTGCCATGCAAGAATGTATGTCTTGGATAAGATTGGTTTCAGTCCTATGGAAACTATGGAGGTAAAGAGAGTTCACTTGAGGACCGAGCATGGTTATACTTTTGCCACGAAATTATACAATGCAGACACCTACACCTATTTTGAATGCAAAAATTGGAGAGCACTATGCAAGGCTTATGCATTTGAGTATGATATGCTTATCACCTTTGATATTCGTCCGGAAGATGATATTGAAGGTAATATCGACATCTGGGTCGATATGCAGACGCCTCTAGTTCTACCATTATGTGAGTTTCTCAACTATATTTATGTCTTGGATATTGTTTATTCAAAAATAGTTGACAACTAATTTCTATTAATAGCTTATTTCCATTCAAGCAAACATGTCCGGTGATGACCCACAAGTATAGGGGATAAATCGTAGTCCTTTCGATAAGTAAGAGTGTCGAACCCAACAAGGAGCAGAAGGAAAATGACAGGCGGTTTTCAGTAAGGTATTCTCTGCAAGCACTGAAATTATCGGTAACAGATAGTTTTGTGATAAGGTAATTTATAACGAGTAACAAGTAACAAAAGTAAATAAGGTGCAGCAAGACGACCCAATCCTTTTTGTAGCAAAGGCCAAGCCTGGACAAACTCTTATATAAAGGAAAACGCTCCCGAGGACACATGGGAATTATCGTCAAGCTAGTTTTCATCATGTCATATGATTCGCGTTCGTTACTTTGATAATTTGGTATGTGGGTGGACCGGTGCATGGGTGCTGCCCTTCCTTGGACAAGCATCCCACTTATGATTAACCCCTATTGCAAGCATCCGCAACTACAAAAGAAGTATTAAGGTAAACCTAACCATAGCATGAAACATATGGATCCAAATCAGCCCCTGACGAAGCAACTCATAAACTAGGGTTTAAGCTTCTGTCACTCTAGCAACCCATCATCTACTTATTACTTCCCAATGCCTTCCTCTAGGCCAAAACAATGGTGAAGTGTCATGTAGTCGACGTTCACATAACACCACTAGAGGAGAGACAACATACATCTCATCAAAATATCGAACGAATACCAAATTCACATGACTACTTATAGCAAGACTTCTCCCATGTCCTTAGGAACAAACGTAACTACTCACAAATCATATTCATGTTCATAATCAGAGGGGTATTAATATGCATAAAGGATCTGAACATATGATCTTCCACCAAATAAACCAACTAGCATCAACTACAAGGAGTAATCAACACTACTAGCAACCGATAGGTACCAATCTGAGGCTTTGGGACAAAGATAGGATACAAGAGATGAACTAGGGTTTTAAAGGAGATGGTGCTGGTGAAGATGTTGATGGAGATTGACCCCCTTCCGATGAGAGGATCGATGGTGATGACGATGGTGATGATTTCCCCCTCCCGGGGGGATGTTTTCCCAGCAGAACAGCTCCGCTGGAGCCCTAGATTGGTTCCGCCAAGGTTCCGCCTCGTGGCGCCGGTGTTTCGTCCTGAAAGCTTGCTTATGATTTTTTCTCGGACGAAAGAGTTCATATAGCAGAAGATGGGCACCGGAGGCCTGCCAGGGGGCCCACGAGGCAGGGGGGCGCACCCAGGGGGTAGGGCGCGCCCCCCACCCTCGTGGCCAGGGTGTGGGCCCCCTCTGGTTGATTCTTTCTCCAGTATTTTTTATATATTCCAAAACATGCTCCCGTGAAGTTTCAGGAATTTTGGAGTTGTGCAGAATAGGTCTCTAATATTTGCTCCTTTTCCAGCCCAGAATTCCCATTGTCGGCATTCTCCCTCTTCATGTAAACCTTGTAAAATGAGAGAGAATAGGCATAAGTATTGTGACATAATGTGTAATAACAGCCCATAATATAATAAATATCGATATAAAAGCATGATGCAAAATGAACGTATCAACTCCCCCAAGCTTAGACCTCGCTTGTTCTCAAGCGGAAGCCGATAACGAAAAATCTGTCCACATGTTTAGAAATAGAGGTGTCGATAAAATAAAATACGGACATGAGAGCATCATGATCATTCTTATAACAGCAACATATATATATATATATATATATATATATATATATATATATATATATATATATTGTCATATGATTTCTTATGCTAAAGTAACAATCTATTCACAATGTCAAGTATGAATCAGAAACTTCATTGAGAACCAACAAACTATAATCTCAGTCATTGAAGCAATTGCAATTTAACATAACATCGGAAAGAGTCAATATAAGAGCTTTTCAGCAAGTCCACATACTCAACTATCATTTAGTCTTTGACAATTGCTAACACTCACGCAATATTTATGGTTATGGAGTTTTAATCAGACACAGAGAAAGATAGGGGCTTATAGTGTTGCCTCCCAACCTTTTGCCTCAAGGGTAATGTCAACAATAATAGTTCATGCTAACTCACATCCAATTGGATATATATATATCAGGATCTTTCCAACACAATGTGCTTGCCAAAAGATAAAATGTAAAAAGGAAAGGTGAAGATCACCATGACTCTTGCATAAGGTATGAGACAAGAATAAAAGATAGGCCCTTCGCAGAGGGAAGCAGTGGTTGTCATGTGTTTTTGTGGTTAGATGCACAAAATCTTAATGCGAAAGAACGTCACTTTATATTGCCACTTGTGATATGGACCTTTATTATGCAGTCCGTCGCTTTTATTTATTCCACATCACAAGTATTTTCTCCACAGTAATAAATCATACATATTTAGAGAGCAATTTTTTATTGCATGCAACAATGACAACTTACTTGAAGGATCTTACTCAATCCATAGGTAGGCAGGGTGGACACTCATGGAAAAACTGGGTTTAAGGATATTCGGAAGCACAAGTAGTATCTCTACTTGGTGCAAAGAATTTGGCTAGCATGAGAGGGAAAGGCAAACTCAACATGTTGGATGATCCATGACAATATACTTTATTTCGGATATAAGAAAACATAACCCATTACATTGTCTTCCTTGTCCAACATCAACTCTTTAGCATGTCATACTTTAATGAGTGCTCACAATCATAAAAGATGTCCAAAATAGTTTATTTATATGTGAAAACCTCTCTTTCTTTATTACTTCCTATTAATTGCAACGATGACCAAAACTATGTTTATCAGCTCTCAACAACTTTTATTCATCATACTCTTTTATATGTGAAGTCATTACTCTCCATCAGATCAATATGATCTCTTTTATTTCTTTTTATTCTTCCTTTTATTTTATTCCCTCAAGATCATAGCAAGATAATCAAGCCCTTGACTCAAAACTAATCTTTATTATATATAGCTCACAGACTCGATTACATAGAAGGATCATAAAGCAGAACTCAAAACTAGATCATACTAAAACTTTATTCTACTAGATCATGATATTACTAAAAGGATCGAACTAAGAAAAACGGTAAAGATAGGAGTGTGATGGTGATACGATACCGGGGCACCTCCCCCAAGCTTGGCCGTTGCCAAGGGGACTGCCCATACCCATGTGATTATGTGTCTTTCCTCGAGGGTGGTGATGGAGGAGTTGTTGATGATGTAGGCTTGTCGTCCATCTTCCAAGGCATAGGCTCACCATCGTAAAAGGATGATCGAGTCTCCGAGATCCTCAAATCTGCAGCCAAACTCATCCTCTTAAATCTATATTCGTACTCACAGTATTGGTTTTGCAGGTCATAGATCTGGGCTTGGAGACGCTCAATTTTCTCGTGAAGCTTGAAGATGGCCTCCCTAATGTTCTTGGCATCCAGCTTGTGGTTGTTGGTGAACTCCGTGATCATTATATGATTGGCGTTGAGTCCACGTTCCACCATCTCCTGGCACTTGAAAACTTGTCGCTCCATTGCCTCGAGCCTTGTCTCCACGCTTTCGGTCCTCCTTGGTCCCTCAACATCGCGGATGTGCCACAACCCCTCACGCATCTCAATGGTTTGAGGATGTTGCAGCACTTCCGCGAGGTAGGGGTTGATGACCTTCTTGAAGAACTTGTCCTTGGGGGCACTTATAGACGTCATGGTGATCTAGATCTGTCAGAAAAACAGCTCGAAACAAAAACAGAGGATATTTGCATGGTACGGTGGTCAAAACCTTCGGGAGATTATATAATGAATTTTTACCGACCAAAAGAAGTATCATGCAAGAAAACGGAGTCCGGAGGGCACACGAGGTGCCCACGAGGCAGGGGGCGCGCCCTCCACCCTCGTGGACGCCTCGTGTCCTCCCGGGACTACTTCTTATTTTCCTATTTTCTTAAATATTCCAAAATGGAGAAAAATTCCTATTAGAACTGTTTTGGAGTCGGTTTACTTACCGTACCACATACCTATTTGTTTTCGGAGTCTGAAACGTTCTGGAAAGTGTCCCTTTATATTCCTCCGGGGTTACGGTTTAACATTAGTTTCAAAATTTATTGGACTACCTGAGATATAGTGTTTAATTCTTTGACCGTTTACCACCTTCAGATTTGTGCCTTCGAAGTTGTTGATTTTTATGGCACCGGAATGATAGACCTCCTCGATAACGTAAGGCCCTTCCCATTTAGAGAGAAGTTTTCCTGCAAAAAAATCTTAAACGCAAGTTGAATAGCAACACATAATCACCTACATTAAACTCACGCTTTTGTATCCTTTTGTCATGCCATCTTTTAACCTTTTCTTTAAACAGTTTGGCATTCTCATAGGCTTGGGTTCTCCATTCATCAAGCGAGCTAATGTCAAATAGCCTCTTCTCACCGGCAAATTTGAAATCATAATTGAGCTCTTTAATGGCCCAATATGCCTTATGTTCTAGTTCGAGAGGTAAGTGAGATGCTTTTCCATAGACCATTTTATACGGAGACATACCCATAGGATTTTTGTATGCAGTTCTATAGGCCCATAATGCATCATCGAGTTTCTTGGACCAATTCTTTCTAGATCTATTAACAGTCTCTTGCAAAATTAATTTGAGCTCTCTATTACTAAGTTCTACTTGACCACTAGACTGCGGGTGATATGGAGATGCAATTCTATGTTTAACATCATACTTAGCAAGCATCTTACGAAAAGCACCATGAATAAAATGTCAACCACCATCAGTCATTAAATATCTAGGGACTCCAAACCTCGGAAAAATAACTTCTTTAAGCATCTTAATAGAGGTGTTATGATCAGCACTACTAGTTGGAATAGCTTCTACCCACTTATTAACGTAATCAACAACAACTAAAATATGTGTATAGCCATTGGAGGAAGGAAACGGTCCCATATAATCAAAGCCCCAAACATCAAATGGTTCAATAACAAGTGAATAATTCATAGGCATTTCTTGACGTCTACTAATATTACCAATTCTTTGACATTCATCACAAGATAAGACAAACTTACGGGCATCTTCGAAGAGAGTAGGCCAATAAAAACTGGATTGCAATACCTTATGTGCAGTTCTATCTCCAGCATGGTGTCCTCCATAAGCCTCGGAGTGACACTTGTGTAGGATCTGTTCCTATTCATGCTCAGGTACACAACGTCTAATAACACCATCTACTCCTTCTTTATAAAGGTGTGGGTCATCCCAGAAGTAATGTCTTAAATCATGGAAAAACTTTTTCTTTTGCTGGTATGTGAAACTAGGTGGTATAAATTTAGCAACAATGTAATTAGCATAATCCGCATACCATGGAGTAGTACGAGAAACATTTATGACAACTAATTGTTCATCAGGAAAGCAATCATCTATAGGTAGTGGGTCATCAAGAACATTCTCTAACCAAGACAAGTTGTCTGCAACGGGGTTCTCAGCTCCCTTTCTATCAATAATGTGCAAATCAAATTCTTGTAGTAGGAGAACCCATCTAATAAGTCTAGGTTTAACATCTTTCTTTTCCATAAGATATTTAATAGCAGCATGATCAGTGTGAACAGTTACTTTAGAATCAACAATATAAGGTCTGAACTTATCACAAGCAAATACAACTGCTAAAAATTCTTTTTCAGTAGTAGCGTAATTTCTCTGGGCACTGTCTAGAGTTTTACTAGCATATTGGATAACATTTAATTTCTTATCAACTCTTTGTCCCAGAACAGCACCTACAGCATAATCACTAGCATCACACATAATTTGAAAGGGTAAATTCCAATCAGGTGGCAGAACAATAGGTGCAGAAATCAAGGCTTTCTTAAGTATTTCAAATGCTTCTACACAATCATCATCAAAGACAAAAGGAACATCCTTTTGTAAGAGATTAGTCAAAGGACTAGAGATTTTTGAGAAGTCTTTAATGAACCTCCTATAAAAACCGGCATGACCAAGGAAACTTCTTATACCTTTAATGTCCTTAGGACACAACATCTTTTCAATAGCATCGACTTTGGCTTTATCAACTTCAATACCTCTTTCAGAAATTTTATGCCCCAAGACAATACCTTCATTAACCATAAAGTGGCACTTCTCCCAATTCAAGATAAGATTAGTTTCTTCACATCTCTGCAAAACTCGTTTAAGATTGCTTAAGCAATCATCAAAAGAAGTTCCATCTACGGAGAAATCATCCATGAAAACCTCAACAATCTTTTCACAAAAGTCATAGAATATAGCAGTCATACATCTTTGAAAGGTAGTAGGTGCATTGCATAAACCAAAAGGCATACGTCTATAAGCAAAGGTACCGAAAGGGCAAGTAAAAGTGGTCTTTTCTTGATCCTCTTTTGACACAGGTATTTGAGAGAAACCCGAATAACCATCTAGAAAGCAAAAATGTGTATGTTTGGATAATCTTTCTAGCATTTGATCAATAAAAGGTAAGGGTAATGATCCTTTTTAGTAGCTTTATTTAATTTGCGGAAATCAATTACCATTCTATAACCTGTAACAATTCTTTGTGGGATCAATTCATCTTTATCATTAGGAACAACAGTAATACCTCCCTTCTTAGGGACACAATGGACAGGACTTACCCACTGACTATTGATACGTCCATTTTGCATCATGCTTTTATATCAATATTTATTGCATTATGGGCTGTTATTACACGTTATGTCACAATGCTTATGCCTATTCTCTCTTATTTTACAAGGTTTACATGAAGAGGGAGAATGTCGGCAGCTGGAATTCTTGGCTGGAAAAGGAGCAAATATTAGAGACCTATTCTGCATAGCTCCAAAAGTCCTGAAACTTCACGGAAGTCATTTTTGGAATTAATAAAAAAATACTGAGCGAAGAAAATACCAGAGGGGGCCCACACCCTGGCCACGAGGATGGGGGCGCGCCCTACACCCTGGGCGCGCCCCCTGCCTCGTGGGCCCCCTGGCAGGCCTCCGGTGCCCATCTTCTGCTATATGAAGTCTTTTACCCTGGAAAAAATCGTAAGCAAGCTTTCGGGAAGAAACTCCGCCGCCACGAGGCGGAACCTTGGCGGAACCAATCTAGGGCTCCGGCAGAGCTGTTCTGCCGGGGAAACTTCCCTCCGGGAGGGGGAAATCATCGCCATCGTCATCACCAATGATCCTCTCATCGGGAGGGGGTCAATCTCCATCAACATCTTCACTAGCACCATCTCCTCTCAAACCCTAGTTCATCTCTTGTATCCAATCTTTGTCCCAAAGCCTCAGATTGGTACCTGTGGGTTGCTAGTAGTGTTGATTACTCCTTGTAGTTGATGCTAGTTGGTTTATTTGGTGGAAGATCATATGTTCAGATCCATTATGCATATTAATACCCCTCTGATTATGAACATGAATATGATTTGTGAGTAGTTACGTTTGTTCCTGAGGACATGGGAGAAGTCTTGCTATTAGTAGTCATGTGAATTTGGTATTCGTTCGATATTTTGATGAGATGTATGTTGTCTTTCCTCTAGTGGTGTTATGTGAACGTCGACTACATGACACTTCACCATTATTTGGGCCTAGAGGAAGGCATTGGGAAGTAATAAGTAGATGATGGGTTGCTAGAGTGACAGAAGCTTAAACCCTAGTTTATGAGTTGCTTCGTAAGGGGCTGATTTGGATCCATATGTTTCATGCTATGGTTAGGTTTACCTTAATACTTCTTTTGTAGTTGCGGATGCTTGCAATAGGGGTTAATCATAAGTGGGATGCTTGTCCAAGAAGGACAGCACCCAAGCACCGGTCCACCCACATACCAAATTATCAAAGTAACGAACGCGAATCATATGAGCGTGATGAAAACTAGCTTGACGATAATTCCCATGTGTCCTCGGGAGCGCTTTTCTCTATATAAGAGTTTGTCCAGGCTTGTCCTTTGCTACAAAAAGGATTGGGCCATCTTGCTGCACCTTATTTACTTTCATTACTTGTTACCCGTTACAAATTACCTTATCACAAAACTATCTGTTACCGATAATTTCAGTGCTTGCAGAGAATACCTTACTGAAAACCGCTTGTCATTTCCTTCTGCTCCTCGTTGGGTTCGACACTCTTACTTATCGAAAGGACTACGATAGATCCCCTATACTTGTGGGTCATCAAGACTCTTTTCTGGCGCCGTTGCCGGGGAGTGAAGCGCCTTTGGTAGGTGGAATTTGGTAAGGAAAAATTTATATAGTGTGCTGAAATTTACTGTCACTTGTTACTATGGAAAACAATCCTTTGAGGGGTTTGTTCGGGGTATCTTCACCTCGTCCGGAACCACAATTAGCTACCCCTCAACCTACTGAACCTACTGAATATGTTTACTTTGAAATTCCTTCGGGTATGATAGAGAAACTGCTTGCTAATCCTTTTACAGGAGATGGAACATTGCATCCCGATTTACACTTAATCTATGTGGATGAAGTTTGTGGATTATTTAAGCTTGCAGGTATGCCCGATGATGTTATCAAGAAGAAGGTCTTCCCTTTATCTTTGAAGGGAGAGGCATTGACATGGTATAGGCTATGTGATGATATGGGATCATGGAACTACAAACGATTGAAATTGGAATTTCATCAGAAGTTTTATCCTATGCATCTTGTTCATCGTGATCGTAATTATATATATAATTTTTGGCCTCGCGAAGGAGAAAGCATCGCTCAAGCTTGGGGGAGGCTTAAGTCAATGTTATATTCATGCCCCAATCATGAGCTCTCAAGAGAAATGATTATTCAAAAATTTTATGCTCGGCTTTCTCTCAATAATCGCTCCATGCTCGATACTTCTTGTACTGGCTCTTTTATGATGAAGACTATTGAATTCAAATGGGATTTATTGGAAAGAATTAAACGCAACTCTGAAGATTGGGACCTCGACGAAGGTAAGGAGTCAGGTATAACACCTAAGTTTGATTGTGTTAAATCTTTTATGGATACCGATGCTTTCCGTGAATTTAGCACTAAATATGGACTTGACTCTGAGATAGTAGCTTCTTTCTGTGAATCATTTGCTACTCATGTTGATCTCCCTAAGGAGAAGTGGTTTAAATATAATCCTCCCATTGAAGTAAAAGTAGTTGCACCTATTAAAGTTGAAGAAAAGACTATCACTTATAATGATCCTATTGTTCCTACTGCTTATGTTGAGAAACCACCTTTCCCTGTTAGAATAAAGGATCATGCTAAAGCTTCAACTGTAGTCAACAAAAGTAATATTAGGACACACAAACCCCCTGAGCAAGTTAAAGTTGAACCTAATATTGCTATGGTTAAAGATCTCTTGGCTGATAATATTGATGGGCATGTTATTTACTTCTGTGAGAAACTGCTAGAATTGCTAAACCTGGTGCTAAAGATAAACATAGACCTGTTGTAGGCATGCCTGTTATTTCTGTTAAAATAGGAGATCATTGTTATCATGGCTTATGTGATATGGGTGCTAGTGCTAGTGCAATACCTCATTCTTTATACAAAGAAATTATGCATGATATTGCACCTGCTGAGATAGAAGAAATTGATGTGACAATTAAGCTTGCCAATAGAGATACTATTTCACCGATTGGGATTGTTAGAGATGTTGAAGTCTTGTGTGGGAAGGTTAAATATCCTGCTGATTTTCTTGTTCTTGGTTCCCCACAAGATAGCTTTTGTCCCATTATATTTGGTAGACCCTTCTTGAACACTGTTAATGCTAGGATAGACTGCGAAAAGGATGTTGTTACTATTGGTTTGGGTGATATGTCTCATGAGTTTAATTTTGCTAAATTTCGTAGACAACCCCGTGATGAGGAATTGCCTAGTAAAGATGAAATTATTGGTCTTGCTTCTATTGCCGTGCCTCCTAATGATCCTTTAGAACAATATTTGCTTGACCATGAAAATGATATGTTCATGAATGAAAGAAGGGAAATAGATGAAGTATTCTTTAAACAGGGACCTATTCTGAAACACAACTTGCCTGTTGAAATCCTAGGGGATCCTCCTCCACCCAAGGGTGATCCCGTGTTTGAGCTTAAACCATTACCTGATACTCTTAAATATGCTTATCTTGATGAAAAGAAGATATATCCTGTTATTATTAGTGCTAACCTTTCAGAGCAGGAGGAAGAGAAATTATTGAAAACTCTGAAGAAGCACCGTGCTGCTATTGGATATACTCTTGATGATCTTAAGGGCATTAGTCCCACTCTATGTCAACACAAAATAAATTTGGAGAAAGACGCCAAACCAGTTATTGATCACCAACGACGGCTAAATCCTAAGATGAAAGAAGTGGTAAGAAAGGAAATATTAAAGCTCCTTGAGGCAGGTATAATTTATCCCGTTGCTGATAGTCAGTGGGTAAGTCCTGTCCATTGTGTCCCTAAGAAGGGAGGTATTACTGTCGTTCCTAATGATAAAGATGAATTGATCCGCAAAGAATTATTACAGGTTATAGGATGGTAATTGATTTCCGCAAATTAAATAAAGCTACTAAAAAGATCATTACCCTTTGCCTTTTATTGATCAAATGCTAGAAAGATTATCCAAACATACACATTTTTGCTTTCTAGATGGTTACTTTGGTTTCTCTCAAATACCTGTGTCAGCTGATGATCAAGCAAAGACCACTTTTACTTGCCCTTTCGGTACTTTTGCTTATAGACATATGCCCTTTGGTTTTGTAATGCACCTGCTACCTTTCAAAGATGCATGATGGCTATATTCTCTGACTTCTGTGAAAAGATTTGTGAGGTTTTCATGGATGATTTATCCATTTATGGATCCTCTTTTGATGATCGCTTGAGCAACCTTGATCGAGTTTTGCAGAGATGTGAAGGAACTAACCTTGTCTTGAATTGGGAGAAATGCCACTTTATGGTTAATGAAGGTATTGTCTTGGGGCACAAAATTTCTGAAAGAGGTATTGAAGTTGACAAAGCTAAAGTTGATGCTATTGAAAAGATGTCGTGTCCCAAGGACATCAAAGGTATAAGAAGTTTTCTGGGTCATGCCGGTTTTTATAGGAGGTTAATTAAGGACTTCTCAAAAATTACTCGGCCTTTGACTAATCTATTACAAAAAGATATTCCTTTTGTCTTTGATGATGATTGTGTAGAGGCATTTGAAATACTTAAGAAAGCATTGATTTCTGCACCTATCGTTCAGCCACCTGATTGGAATTTACCCTTTGAAATTATGTGTGATGCTAGTGATTATGCTGTAGGTGTTGTTCTAGGACAAAGAGTTGATAAAAAATTAAATGTTATTCAATATGCTAGTAAAACTCTAGACAGTGCCCAGAGAAATTATGCGACTACTGAAAAAGAATTTTTAGCGGTTGTATTTGCTTGTGATAAGTTCAGACCTTATATTGTTGATTCTAAAGTAACTATTCACATTGACCATGCTGCTATTAAATACCTTATGGAAAAGAAATATGCTAAACCTAGACTTATTAGATGGGTTCTCTTACTACTAGAATTTGATTTGCATATTATTGATACAAAGGGAGCTGAGAACCCAGTTGCAGACAACTTGTCTAGGTTAGAGAATGTTCTTGATGACCCACTACCTATTGATGATAGCTTTCCTGATGAACAATTAAATGGCATTAATGCTTCTCATACTGCTCCATGTTATGCTGATTATGCTAATTACATTGTTGCTAAATTTATACCACCTAGTTTCACCTACCAGCAAAAGAAAAGTTTTTCTATGATTTAAGACATTACTTCTGGGATGACCCACACCTTTATAAAGAAGGAGTAGATGGTGTTATTAGACGTTGTATACCTGAGCATGAACAGGAACAGATCCTACGCAAGTGTCACTCCGAAGCTTATGGAGGACACCACGCTGGAGATAGAACTTCACATAAGGTATTGCAATCCGGTTTTTATTGGCCTACTCTCTTCAAGGATGCCCGTAAGTTTGTCTTATCCTATGATGAATGTCAAAGAATTGGTAATATTAGTAGACGTCAAGAAATGCCTATGAATTATTCACTTGTTATTGAACCATTTGATGTTTGGGGCTTTGATTATATGGGACCGTTTCCTTCCTCTAATGGGTATACACATATTTTAGTTGCTGTTGATTACGTTACTAAGTGGGTAGAAGCTATTCCAACTAGTAGTGCTGATCATAACACCTCTATTAAGATGCTTAAAGAAGTTATTTTTCCGAGGTTTGGAGTCCCTAGATATTTAATGACTGATGGTGGTTCACATTTTATTCATGGTGCCTTTCGTAAAATGCTTGCTAAGTATGATGTTAATCATAGAATTGCATCTCCTTATCACCCACAGTCTAGTGGTCAAGTAGAATTGAGTAATAGAGAGCTCAAATTAATTTTGCAAAAGACTGTTAATAGATCTAGAAAGAATTGGTCCAAGAAACTTGATGATGCATTATGGGCCTATAGAACTGCATATAAAAATCCTATGGGTATGTCTCCGTATAAAATGGTTTATGGAAAAGCATGTCACTTACCTCTCGAACTAGAACATAAGGCATATTGGGCCATTAAAGAGCTCAATTATGATTTCAAACTTGCCGGTGAGAAGAGGCTATTTGACATTAGCTCACTTGATGAATGGAGAACCCAGGCCTATGAGAATGCAAAACTGTTTAAAGAAAAAGTTAAAAGATGGCATGACAAAAGGATACAAAAGCGTGAGTTTAATGTAGGTGATATGTATTGCTATACAACTCTCGTTTAAGATTTTTTGCAGGAAAACATCTCTCTAAATGGGAAGGTCCTTACGTTATCGAGGAGGTCTATAGTTCCGGTGCCATAAAAATCAACAACTTCGACGGCACAAATCCGAAGGTGGTGAACGGTCAAAGAATCAAACATTATATCTCAGGTAATCCCATAAATGTTGAAACTAATATTATTGAAACCGTAACCCCGGAGGAATACATAAGGGACACTTTGCAGAACGTTTCAGACTCCGAAAAGGAATAGGTATGTGGTATGGTAAGTAAACCGACTCCAAAACAGTTCTAATGGCAATTTTTCTCCGTTTTGGAATATTTAAGAAAATAGGAAAATAAGAAGTAGTCCGGGAAGGACACGAGGCTTCCACGAGGGTGGAGGGCGCGCCCTACCCCCTGGGCGCACCTCCTGCCTCGTGGGCACCTCGTGCCCTCTCCGGACTCCGTTTTCTTGCACGATACTTCTTTTGGTCGGTAAAAATTCATTATATAATCTCCCGCAGGTTTTGACCACCGTACCACGCAAATATCCTCTGTTTTTGTTTCAAGCTATTTCTGCCGCAGATTAGAGCAAGATGTCTTCTCAAGAGTTAGTCGGGGAGAGTCGGGTGTCTCATCCGACACCGGGTCCAGGGGCAAATAGCGATGCTTATCACTTTGGGCCATCAACGGAGGAAGAGATGGAAGCCGACTTGAAAAGGATAGATGCCATGGAGGAGGATCAAGAAGTTACTTCTCGTTTTCGGGCAGGATTCACGATGGGGGAACTACAGAGCTCGGCTATCCCAAACTCGGTCATCCCCTCCAATGTTAAATTTCTCTTTTATGAAAATATGAAAAAGAGTGTTACTTGTTCTCCCGCAGCTATGCAGCATCCATGGGTGCAAGGAGCTTTAACCGTCACGGGTAAGCTCCGTAAGGAAGTAATGGATCTCAAGCAACAAGTCAATAAGCTCGAGGAAGAGAATCGTATCTTGAAGGGCATCATTGCCAAGGATATCACATCACCACCTCCGAAGAAAGAGACATAATCACATTGGTATGGGCACTCCCCTTGGCAACTGCCAAGCTTAGGGGAGGTGCTCCGGTATCGTATTACCATCACACCCCTATCTTCACCGTTTTTCTTAGTTTGACCCTTTTGGTAATATCTTGATCTAGTTGAATAAAGTTTTAGTACGATCTAGTTTTGAGTTTTGCTTTATGATCCTTCTATGTAATCGAGTCTGTGAGCCATATATAATAAAGATTAGTGTTGAGTCAAGGGCTTGATTACTATGCTTTGATCTTGAGGGAATTAAAAAAAGAGAAAGATCAAAAAGAAATAAAACAGATCATTTTGATCTTATTGAGAGTAATGACTTCACATAGAAAGAGTATGATGAATAAAAGTTGTTGAGAGTTGACAAACCCAGTTTTGGTCATCGTTGCAATTAATAGGAAGTAATAAGGAAAGAAAGTTTCCACATATAAATACACTATCTTGGACATCTTTTATGATTGTGAGCACTCATTAAAATATGACATGTTAAAGAGTTGATGTTGGACAAGGAAGACACCGTAATGGGTTATGTTTTCTTATATCCGAAATAAAGTATATTGTCATGGATCATCCAACATGTTGAGCTTGCCTTTCCCTCTCATGTTAGCCAAATTCTTTGCACCAAGTAGAGATACTACTTGTGCTTCCGAATACCCTTAAAACCAGTTTTGCCATGAGAGTCCACCATACCTACCTATGGATTGAGTAAGATCCTTCAAGTAAGTTGTCATCAGTGCATGCAATAAAAATTGCTCTCTAAATATGTATAAGTTGTTAGTGTGGAGAAAATAAGCTTTATACGATCTTGTGATGTGGAAGAAATAAAAGCGACGTACTGCATAATAAAGGTCCACATCACAAGTGGCAATATAAAGTGACGTTCTTTTGCATTAAGATTTTGTGCATCCAACCCCAAGAGCGCATGATAACCTCTGCTTCCCTCTGCGAAGGGCCTATCTTTTACTTCAGTCTATTCAATTATGCAAGAGTCATGGTGATCTTCACCTTTCCTTTTTTTACATTTTATCCTTTGGCAAGCACATTGTGTTGGAAAGATCCTGATATATATATCTAATTGCATGTAAGTTAGCATGAATTATTATTGTTGACATTACCCTTGAGGTAAAAGGTTGGGAGGCAACACTATAAGCCCCTATGTTTCTCTGTGTCTGATTAAAACTCCATACCCATAAGTATTGCGTGAGTGTTAGCAATTGTGAAAGACTAAATGATAGTTGAGTATAGGGACCTGCTGAAAAGCTCTTATATTGACTCTTTCCGGTGTTATGATAAATTGCAATTGCTTCAGTGACTGAGATTATAGTTGGTTGGTCCTCAATGAAGTTTCTGATTCATACTTGACATTGTGAATAGATTATTACTTGAGCATAAGAAATCATATGACAATATCCATATATGTTGCTGTTATAAGAATGATCATGATGCCCTCATGTCCGTATTTTATTTTATCGACACCTCTATCTCTAAACATGTGGACATATTTATCGTTATCGGCTTCCGCTTGAGGACAAGCGAGGTCTAAGCTTGGGGGAGTTGATACGTCCATTTTGCATCATGCTTTTATATCGATATTTATTGCATTATGGGCTGTTATTACACGTCATGTCACAATACTTATGCCTATTCTCTCTTATTTTACAAGGTTTACATGAAGAGGGAGAATGCCGGCAGCTGGAATTCTGGGCTAGAAAAGGAGCAAATATTAGAGATCTATTCTGCACAGCTCCAAAAGTCCTGAAACTTCACGGAAGTCATTTTTGGAATTGATAAAAAATACTGAGCGAAGAAAATACCAGAGGGGGCCCACACCCTGGCCACGAGGGTGGGGGCACGCCCTACCCCCCCTGGGCGCGCCCCCTGCCTCGTGGGCCCCCTGGCAAGCCTCCGGTGCCCATCTTCTGCTATATGAAGTCTTTTACCCTGGAAAAAATCATAAGCAAGCTTTCGGGAAGAAACTCTGCCGCCACGAGGCGGAACCTGGCGGAACCAATCTAGGGCTCCGACAGAGCTGTTCTGCCGGGGAAACTTCCCTCCGGGAGGGGGAAATCATCGCCATCGTCATCACCAACGATCCTCTCATCGGGAGGGGGTCAATCTCCATCAACATCTTCACCAGCACCATGTCCTCTCAAACCCTAGTTCATCTCTTGTATCCAATCTTTGTCCCAAAGCCTCAGATTGGTACCTGTGGGTTGCTAGTAGTGTTGATTACTCCTTGTAGTTGATGCTAGTTGGTTTATTTGGTGGAAGATCATATGTTCAGATCCATTATGCATATTAATACCCCTCTGATTATGAACATGAATATGCTTTGTGAGTAGTTACGTTTGTTCCTGAGGACATGGGAGAAGTCTTGCTATTAGTAGTCATGTGAATTTGGTATTCGTTCGATATTTTGATGAGATGTATGTTGTCTTTCCTCTAGTGGTGTTATGTGAACGTCGACTACATGACACTTCACCATTATTTGGGCCTAGAGGAAGGCATTGGGAAGTAATAAGTAGATGATGGGTTGCTAGAGTGACAGAAGCTTAAACCCTAGTTTATGAGTTGCTTCGTAAGGGGCTGATTTGGATCCATATGTTTCATGCTATGGTTAGGTTTACCTTAATACTTCTTTTGTAGTTGCGGATGCTTGCAATAGGGGTTAATCATAAGTGGGATGCTTGTCCAAGGAAGGACATTACCCAAGCACCGGCCCACCCACATACCAAATTATCAAAGTAACGAACGCGAATCATATGGGCGTGATGAAAACTAGCTTGACGATAATTCCCATGTGTCCTCGGGAGCGCTTTTCTCTATATAAGAGTTTGTCCAGGCTTGTCCTTTGCTACAAAAAGGATTGGGCCATCTTGCTGCACCTTATTTACTTTCATTACTTGTTACCCGTTACAAATTACCTTATCACAAAACTATCTGTTACCGATAATTTCAGTGCTTGCAGAAAATACCTTACTGAAAACCGCTTGTCATTTCCTTATGCTCCTCGTTGGGTTCGACACTCTTACTTATCGAAAGGACTACGATAGATCCCCTATACTTGTGGGTCATCAACTATCAGCAACGAGATAAATTATACCTGCCTCCAGAAGCTTTAATATTTCTTTTCTTACCACTTCTTTCATCTTAAGATTTAACCGTCGTTGGTGATCAACAACCGGTTTAGTGGCTTTCTCCAATTTTATTTTGTGCTGGCATAGAGTGGGACTAATGCCCTTAAGATCATCAAGAGTATATCCAATAGCAGCACGGTGCTTCTTCAGAGTTTTCAATAATTTCTCTTCCTCCTGCTCTGAAAGGTTAGCACTAATAATAACAGGATATATCTTCTTTTCATCAAGATAAGCATATTTAAGAGTATTAGGTAATGGTTTAAGCTCAAACACGGGATCACCCTTGGGTGGAGGAGGATCCCCTAGGATTTCAACAGGCAAGTTGTGTTTCAGAATGGGTCCCTGTTTAAAGAATACTTCATCTATTTCCCTTCTTTCATTCATGAACATATCATTTTCATGGTCAAGCAAATATTGTTGTAAAGGATCATTAGGAGGCCTGGCAATAGAAGCAAGACCAATAATTTCGTCTTTACTAGGCAATTCCTCATCACGGGGTTGCCTACGAAATTTAGCAATGTTAAACTCATGAGACATATCACCCAAACCAATAGTAACAACGTCCTTTTCGCAGTCTATCCTAGCATTAACAGTGTTCAAAAAGGGTCTACCAAATATAATGGGACAAAAGCTATCTTGTGGGGAACCAAGAACAAGAAAATCAGCAGGATATTTAACCTTCCCACACAAGACTTCAACATCTCTAACAATCCCAATCGTTAAATAGTATCTCTATTGGCAAGCTTAATTGTAACATCAATTTCTTCTATCTCAGCAGGTGCAATATCATGCATAATTTCTTTGTATAAAGAATGAGGTATTGCACTAGCACTAGCACCCATATCACATAAGCCATGATAACAATGATCTCCTATTTTAACAGAAATAACAGGCATGCCTACAACAGGTCTATGTTTATCTTTAGCACCAGGTTTAGCAATTCTAGCAGTTTCCTCACAGAAATAAATAACATGCCCATCAATATTATCAGCCAAGAGATCTTTAACCATAGCAATATTAGGTTCAACTTTAATTTGTTCAGGGGGTGTAGGTGTTCTAGTGTTACTCTTACGAACCACAATTGAAGCTTTAGCATGATCCTTTATTCTAACAGGGAAAGGTGGTTTCTCAATGTAAGCGGTAGGAACAATAGGATCAACATTATAAGTGATAGTTTTTTCTTCAACTTTAATAGGTGCTACTACTTTTACTTCAATGGGAGGATTATATTTAAACCACTTCTCCTTAGGGAGGTCAACATGAGTAGCAAAGGATTCACAGAAAGAAGCTACTATCTCAGAGTCAAGTCCATATTTAGTGCTAAATTCATGGAAAATATCGGTATCCATAAAAGATTTAACACAATCAAAGTCATGTGTTATACCTGACTCCTTACCTTCGTCGAGATCCCAATCTTCAGAGTTGTGTTTAATTCTTTCCAATAAATCCCATTTGAATTCAATAGTCTTCATCATAAAAGAGCCAGTACAAGAAGTATTGAGCATGGAGCGATTGTGGAGAGAAAGCCGAGCAAGCTTGAGCGATGCTTTCTCGTTCGCGAGGCCAAAAAATATATATATAATTGCGATCACGATGAACAAGATGCATAGGATAAAACTTCTGATGAAATTCCAATTTCAATCGGTTGTAGTTCCATGATCCCATATCATCACATAGCCTAAACCATGTCAATGTCTTTCCCTTCAAAGATAAAGGGAAGACCTTCTTCTTGATAACATCCTCGGGCATACCTGCAAGCTTAAATAATCCACAAACTTCATCCACATAGATTAGGTGCAAATCGGGATGTAATGTTCCATCACCTGTAAAAGGATTAGCTAGCAGTTTCTCTATCATACCCGAAGGAATTTCAAGGTAAACATTTTCAGTAGGTTCAATAGGTTGAGGAGCAACTCTTTGCTCTACTGGTCGGGGTGAAGATACCCCGAACAAGCCCCTCAAAGGATTATGTTCCATAGTAACAAGTGACAGTAAATTTCAGCACACTATATAAATTTCTCCTTACCAAATTCCACCTACCAAAGGTGCTTCACTCCCCGGCAACGGCGCCAGAAAAGAGTCTTGATGACCCACAAGTATAGGGGATCTATCGTAGTCCTTTCGATAAGTAAGAGTGTCGAACCCAACGAGGAGCAGAAGGAAATGACAGGCGGTTTTCAGTAAGGTATTCTCTGCAAGCACTGAAATTATCGGTAATAGATAGTTTTGTGATAAGGTAATTTGTAATGAGTAACAAGTAACAAAAGTAAATAAGATGCAGAAAGATGGCCCAATCCTTTTTGTAGCAAAGGACAAGCCTGGACAAACTCTTATATAAAGGAAAACGCTCCCGAGGACACATGGGAATTGTCGTCAAGCTAGTTTTCATCACGCTCATATGATTCGTGTTCGTTATTTTGATAATTTGGTATGTGGGTGGACCGGTGTTTGGGTGCTGCCCTTCCTTGGACAAGCATCCCACTTATGATTAACCCCTATTGCAAGCATCCGCAACTACAAAAGAAGTATTAAGGTAAACCTAACCATAGCATGAAACATATGGATCCAAATCAGCCCCTGACGAAGCAACTCATAAACTAGGGTTTAAGCTTCTGTCACTCTAGCAACCCACCATCTACTTATTACTTCCCAATGCCTTCATCTAGGCCCAAACAATGGTGAAGTGTCATGTAGTCGACGTTCACATAACACCACTAGAGGAGAGACAACATACATCTCATCAAAATATCGAATGAATACCAAATTCACATGACTACTTATAGCAAGACTTCTCCCATGTCCTCAGGAACAAACGTAACTACTCACAAATCATATTCATGTTCATAATCAGAGGGGGTATTAATATGCATAAAGGATCTGAACATATGATCTTCCACCAAATAAACCAACTAGCATCAACTACAAGGAGTAATCAACACTACTAGCAACCCACGGGTACCAATCTGAGGCTTTGGGACAAAGATTGGATACAAGAGATGAAATAGGGTTTTAGAGGAGATGGTGATGGTAAATATGTTGATGGAGATTGACCCCCTCCCGATGACCCCCTAATCCACCTTAGTATATACAACAGTGTGTGAAATGAAGGTGGATTAGGTCCACTTGAACCTAATCCACCTTCATTTCACACACTGTTGTATATACTGACTAATCATGGTCATAAAATCATATGATGAAAGTACTGTATATAAAACATATACAAATACAGCAAAAATAAGCTGCAATTAAAAGAAAGGAAAACTAAGCAGTAGCGCTTTTCAGAAGAAACGCTACTGCTACTTATCTCTATCAGCAGCGCTTTTCCAACAAGAGCGCTACTGCTAACTAGGTGTAGCAGTAGCGCTGGTAAAAACCAGTGCTACTGCTACCAATTAGCTGTAGTGCCTTACTGGCAGCGCTTGTACAAGCGCTACTAGTAGCTCTAAGACCAGCGCTACTAGTAGGGTTTTCCCTAGTAGTGCATGAATTTCTTTTTGGCATAGATGAGTTTGTACAAATCCACTACAACAAACAAACCTATTTAGATCATTAGCCAACTCAGTCAACAGCTGACAGACAAACAAATACAGTATGCCTTAGACAGACAAGTAAATAAAGTATGGCTCGGATAAACAAGGAATTAAACCATTTGTTGCCAACTCATTCACACCATTGGTATTAAACGAGCAGTTATATATAGATTGTTAGCCTCATATAAACTAGCAGGACAATTGGGTAATGGACTTCAGGGCTTTAGGCACACTTTGGGAGACTAATGAAATGCTAAGGCAATTATTTATGGCACCAAATATTATTCAAGTACACTAAAATGGGTAGCACTATTTGGGCAACTCATTAAGTGCATGACAAACAAGCAATTTAATGATGCCTCAAGCAAGCAAGCAATTGAACTATTTTGTTGGTAGCATGCATAGATGCAAGCCTCAATAAGATCCTTGGACTGGATATATTTTCATCAACTGATGTACCTTTCATACAATGGAACGAGTAATTTAACATCATGTGCCTCTAATGAAGTAGTTGGGCAGTATGTATTGAAGATCCTAAAAATGATAGGGAGACTAAGGAAGTGCACATGTGTTTGGTTATGCCATGTATGCCAAGCACAATGGAGAACCCTAGCCAAGCACAATGCTGGACAAATAACAATAGCAATTTCTTCTGTAACGACTAATGATCAGTTCCTGCACACAACACACAAAACAAACTTGCCCCCAACACTTCAATAATGCTGTCAAGCTTCTTGTCCTGCTAGTTACAAGGGTAAATTGTATGGTATGGTAGGAATTGGTAGATATATAAAATAATAAAAGCAGATCAACAAAGAAGTAAATAATAACGGTGATTGCAATTAATGGAAAATAGACCTGCGACCATAACATCACTAGAGGCTTCTCTCCAAGCAAGATAAATGTGTTGTGGTGAATACAATTATAGTTAGGCAGCGATTAAATAGCAATGTTTATATTTATGACTATTATCATTCATGGCACAATATTATGTACGCATTACGTTTGTAGATCGTTATCCAACTGCATCTACAACTAATACTCCACCCAAAGACCGCAATCAAGTATGCGTCTCGAGGTATTAAGTTCATAACAAATAGAATATTGCAATAAGCATGATGATATAATGTAGACAACAAAACTATCATCCATGTGTGATAAAGAAACCATCATTTCATCCTTAGTAGCAATAATACAATACGTGTCTTGTCCCTTATTGCCACTCGGATATAGGCCACCACAAGATTGAACCCACTATCATACAAAACTCTCTCTAAAGAACTACTCACAAAACTTGGCCAGAGAAGACAAATAGACCATAGAGCATGTATGACTACTTAATTATGCAAGAAGAAACCACAAGAAACCTCTTCATTATTAGCTGTTGGTTCAAAGTGTATAAATAAGTTTAGGAATTGTAGAGTCAATATCCATCTTTACAGTTTTTTTGTCAATAAAGTTGATATAACATGATAAAAGATAGCATGCTAATATATTTTTGGTAAGAAAACTAACTGTAAATAAAAAGTAGATAGACAAGACAGATAACAAGTAAGTAACGTGGTTTTGCGTAATACCTTTTTGTGTGTCGAAGAAACTCCCCGGCAACGGCGCCAGAAATCTTGCTTGCTCTCTCGTAAAAGTGGTTGGGTAACCCCAAGTGTGAGGGTGAAGTAACCTGGCAATAAGTATTTCCCTCGATTGAGAATCAAGATTTATTGGACCATTAGGAGTTTTGCAACAACAACAAAAATTCGTCGGTGCCCAATATTTTAAGCAGGCCCATCGATGAGGGCATGCGAGGTGAGCGACACTCAGGGTCACCAAAATCTTGGAGCCCCCGACCGAAGAGAAAATAGGAGCACAGAAAAAAAGGAGAAGAGAAAATGTGAAGAACTGCCCATCGATGAGTCGCTCCACGCCGGAGCAACCGGCTCGCGTGCACCCGTTCTGCGTCGAGTCTAAGCCAAAGGGAAAGCCTCGCTCTGCCATAATTAAGAATTCACCCAAGTCAGGCCGTGCCGCCTTGAAAACCAATCAACCACGCATCGAGTCGGTCAAGAATACATCTCTTGCGCGGCGGTGAACGGAGCAATGGAAGCGGTAGGACCCCTGCGGCAGTCATCGACGACTTGACGATTAAGAAGATAAGATCTCGCCGCCTAGACGTGAAATCTGTCTCCTAGCGTCGTGCGTCATGTTGTTGGAGTTGTACTCTTCTTCCAATGATGGTCTCTCCAGCTTTGCCGGCGGCAACGGCGCTGCCCCGCTGGATCCAAAGATAGGCTGCTGCACGCTGCAGGCTCGGAAAAGACGCGAGCGGGACTAGCTTAGAACAATGTTATGCAAAAACTTGTTAGCTGATCTATGCCTCGTTTGCCGCCCCAAGCTTAGCACCAATCCCAGGTAACTTTCTATATTATGCTCCTATAAATACTTGAATTAGTACCGCACTAAAATTGAACTGTAATGTGGCCTTGATTTTCAGATTTAGAATTGTTTCTCCATTGGGCATGTACGACTAATATCCTAGTCACATCATGAGGCTATCAGGGAAGATCGGAAGGCCCGTCCTAAGTCTTGACTCCATAAGTCATATCTTCATCGAATTATTGATCAGTTTATTATCCATCAATTGATCATGTACTATATTTCATCTAGCCATTCTATTGGATATAGTTATTAATTATGATAAATCTTTCAGTAAAATTTGAAGTTAGTTTTGGACTTATGACTTTACTATTTTGCACTAATTCATGATATATTTATAAATACGGAAACACTAACGCCCACACGTGTTGCACTTCTCCAACTTGCCCACACGCCTGGATCGTCATCCAGTGCAGTTTGCACGAATCTTGACACAAAAAGATGGATTTGGTGTGCCATGTAGGACGGGGCTGGTGTGTGGGCGTTGGAGAGTTTGCCCACACGCCCCGCACCATGTTGTTATCCAGCTGCGTGTGTGGGCAAACTAGTTTCTGCCCACACAGCCATCACCTAGTCCATGCGCGTGTGAGCGAACTGCTTTTCGCCCACACGACGACTCCTACGTTGTGGATGGCAACTGCAGTTACGCGAACGTGACAACTAGGTAAACACACATGGCAACTATAATTCGTTGCTAGATGGCAACTGCAGTTGCGCGTACGTGGCAACCAGATAAACACACATGGCAACTATGATTGGACCACACGTGACAACTAGGTAAACACACATGACAACTACTGTTTGCCATATGTGGCAAGTAGTTAATCACATACGGCAACTACGGTTTGATTACACGCGTCAACTACCATAAATTAGACATGGCAACTATAGTTAACCAAAACAGATAGAGTTGCCATGCTTTTACAACTAAACTTGCCATCCCGGATAACTACATCTGCCATCCCGGATGGCAACTAAATCGTCATCCCGCGGGTACCTAACGTAGCTGGCCAGGACGTGTGGGCATTCTTGTTTCGTGCCACACGTGCGAGGTGAAGATGAGTAGTACTTGTTGGACGTGTGGCACGAAGTAGCTGCGCCCACACGTGTGGGCAATTCTAATGTCCGCCCACACACAGCCCGTGTGAGCTGCCTCGTGCTGACGGCACACACGGTGTGTGGGCGGATGCCTAATATACCACACGTGTGGCAGTTATCGGCGTCCTTATAAATAATGTGAAGTAACACTAAGTTATATAATTAAGTGAAAGTATACCGTACCTATATGAAAATTTCAAGGGCCTAATTTGTATTATGCATCGGGGCCTCAAATTTCTGGAGACGGCCCTGGTTGTAAGAAGGTTGTCAAATTTCTTGTCCTACTAGTTATGAGGATTAAAGGTGTGTTATCGTAGGAATTGATAGATATATAAAATAAATAAAAGTTTAAACAAAGAAGATTAATTGTAACAATGTATTCATTAAAATAGAATAGACCTAGGGGGCATAGTTTCACTAGAGGCATCTCTCCAAGCAGATAAATGTGGTGTGGTGAACAAATTACAGTTGGGCGGCGATTAAATTGCAATATTTATATTTATGACTATAAGCATTCGTTACATAATATTGCATAGGCATTACATCGATGATATGTAGAAGCTTAATCCAACTACATGTACAACTAATGCTCCACCTAAAGGCCGCTATCCGACATGCATCTCGAGGTATTAAGTTTGCAACAAACAGAGCATTGTAATAAGGATGATGACATAATGTAGACAACAAAACTATCATCCAAGTGTGATAAAGGAACCATCGTTTTATCCTTAGTAGAAACAATAGAATACATGTATTGTCCTTTTCTGTCACCGGGATATAAATCACCGCAAGATTGAACGCACTACCATACACAACTCCCTTTGAAGAACTGCCAATCAATCTGGCCAAACAAGATCAATAGATCGGAAAGCATACATGACTACTTCATTATGTAGCAAATAAACTTCAAAAGATTCAATATAATTCAGTGAACACTCTAATCATAAAGTGGCAATTCATCATATCTCATTAAACACAACCACCGATCCCGATCATGTGAGGTAGCACAAGGAAACTTTGTATTGAATCACAAGGGGGAGATGACACTAGTAGAAAAACGATTTTTAGTACCGGTTCGTAAGGACCTTTATTACCGGTTCTGGAACCGGCACTAAAGGGTGGGGACTAAAGGCCCCCCTTTAGTCCCGGTTCAACACGAACCGGGACCAAAGGCCCACCACATGGCACAAGGCGCGCTATGGTTTGGGGGATTTTTTTTTGAATTTTTTTTGAAATAAAGGAAAAAAAGCCTGCCTACTAGGCCTGCACGGCCTGCATACGACTAGAAACCCAACCTCTAGTTGGGCTAGGATGTAGGCCCGTACGGACCAGTAGGCCCCACAGGGCAGAAGACTTGCAATAGGCCCACAAAGGCCTGCTTAGAAAGGAGCTCAACACGGTAGCCGCGCCGGGGCTTATAAACCGGTGCGAGCTCCTCTCAACTAGCGAGATGGGACTAAACATTGTGCATTGCGGGTGGCAGCGCATCACCTTTAGTACCGGTTGGTGGCTCCAACCGGTACTAAAGGGGGGGGTCTTTAGTACCGGTTGGAGCCACCAACCCGTACTATAGGTCACAAATGAACCGGGACTAATGCATAGTCGTTTGAACCGGGACTAATGGTACCATTAATGCCGGTTCATTTACAAACCGGGACTAATGTGTCTCACGTAAAGTAGTTTTTCTACTAGTGGGATGCCATCTAGCTACTGCTATGGACCCTAAGGTCCTAAGTAAAATACTCAAACATGTAAAAAGAGGGGGTAAGAGGGAGCATGTTAAAATATATGCCGTTATGAGTTGATAATTAATATCAAGAAAAATCAAGACATACATTGTTTTGCAAGGAGATGCAATGAATGGGAAAACATTACAACCTCCAATCTTCCAAAGGAGTAACTAGGTTTCACTGTATTATTTATATCAAGGGGGTCTTTAATCACATGAACACTAACACAACAAACACATATCAATAGTAATTGGAATTAATCTTGTTACGCATGAGGTACGTAGGTATTACCTGCAGTGTAGAAATTTCTGTACGGAAAATGCATCCTGTCGACCCGGCGATTATTTTTAGTAATTAATCTGATCCGCATCGACTCAAGGTGCAACATGAAGTCACCACTGTATGTAGACGAGTATTTAACCAAAAACTACCACAATTCGCGGAAACGTGACAGAAAACTATCACTTTACGATTTTGTCCCGAAAACTACCATTTTTTTTATTAATCCGTGGCAAAAAACTACCAAGTGTGTAAACTGCTCGCTTTGCCTGGGTTAAACCCGAATCTGACTGCCCGACCCCACACATAAGCGGGCTAAAAATGCAATCGGGTCCCTAGTTTTTCTTAAAAAAAAGCAATCCAGTCCCTCACCATGTCCGCCGGCACCGCCTCCTTCTCCTCCTCGTCGCCGGCCAGCCTCGGGCCACCGCCGCGTCCTGGTCCTTCCACTCCTGTCCTTGTGTTGCTTCCCTGTTGACTCGAGCCGCTGATCATGTCCTCCGACGCCTGCCAGAGCCGCGCGGCCTCGCGGCGGATTGCGGCGGCCGGCGACGGCAGCGCCTCGTTGCAGTCAGCGGAGTAGCGGCCGGACACGCCGGCCAGCCTCGGGTGCACCGCCGCGTAGCACGTGGTCGCCGCTGCCTGCACGCGAGAAGAGAAGGCACTACGTACGTCAGCAAGAGGGGGCGAGCGGCGCATTAACTGCGGAAAGCAGAGCCTCCGGCGTGGCGGGGCAAGGCGCAGAACAGAGTGCAGCGATGACAGAGACATGTCCGCATATGATAATGCAGTTGAATGATCGTCACCTATGGGATGGTCTTGAGCAGCTTGGAGAGCAGTACGAAGACGAGATCTGTGATGAGCCCCTCTCGGTCACGGTTGAGGCGCGTCCTCATGATGCCGGGGTGCACGCAGTTCGCCGTCACGTCCGCGCCCATCTCCTGGAGGCGGGCGGCGAGCTCCTTGGTGTGCAGCATGTTGGCGAGCTTGGACACCGCGTAGGCCTGCGTCGCGTCGTAGGGTCTGGACGCGGCGGTGCACCCGAGGCTGGCTGGCGACGAGGAGGAGAAGGAGGCGGTGCCGGCGGACATGGTGAGGGACTGGATTGCTTTTTTAAGAAAAACTAGGGACCCGATTGCATTTTTAGCCCACTTATGTGTGGGGTCGGGCAGTCAGATTCGGGTTTAACCCAGGCAAAGCGAGCAGTTTTCACACTTGGTAGTTTTTTGCCACGGATTAATAAAAAAGTGGTAGTTTTCGGGACAAAATCGTAAAGTGGTAGTTTTCTGTCACGTTTCCGCGAATTGTGATAGTTTTTGGTTAAATACTCGTATGTAGACAAAACCACCACATTTAACTCCTCGTCATACCCCACCATCCCTCCATTTATGAAGTCGTTAGACAACATCCCCTCCAATTGATTGATTTTCTGCAGAAGCACCCATCCGGCAACACCATCAGAGTTGAGTTTCCTCTCCCATATATGAATGCCCAGTTTCGACATAGCGGCGAGGCCAAGAACGCTATCTTCATCTGTCCGTAAGAGCTGAAAGGACCAACGTTGGGCATCTACGGGCGTCTCGATGACAGCAAGAGTCTGCCTTTGAATATCGAATGCAAGGATTTGACCTCCATGCAGCAACCAGTAAACTGCACTCCTGATAAGGATGCTGGGCTTTAGCTTCATAACCATCCTTCTAGTCGACGCTGAGACAATATTCCCCCATACACCCGACACTGATTCGTAGGCACAAGCTAATGACGTCTTCAGGTCTCTACGGGAGCAGATCAAGACCAATTTGAAGGACGGGTTCAAGAAGCAATCGTCCTGCACATGCCCGTCTTGATCATCAACACACATCACCGTGGCGCTGCACCTACAGAAACTCTCCCTTTTGGCGTCGCGGAGCTCCAGTGGAAAAGGCACGCGGTGCTGCTGGCCGTTGAGGGGATCCCACACGAAGACCTCACACAGAGACTCGCTGAGCATGACGGCGAGGCCGTGGCGGCAGCCAAGGAACTCCCAATCCCCCGTGATCTCAGGCAGAAAGAAGCGCTCGGCAGGGATGCGATCGGGCGGGTCCAGGACAGGAATTAAGAAGGGATATGGGGTAGACCCTTTGAAGAAACCTAAGAGAGGAGGTTCCGGGTGGTGTCTGCTGAAACGGCGTAGGAAGCGGGGATCGGAGAGGATGCGGCGCCAGCGCGTGCATACGAGGGAGGCACGGGAGAGGGTTGACGGCAGCGGAGGCAGCCGGAGGAGGATCTCCCTGAGGAGGTCCTCATCCTCCAGAGGCGCTGGAATTGACATGGCGCGGCGGCCGGAGTTTTCTTCTTTTTCCGCGGAATCCTGGCACGGAACGACGCCCAGCACCACCCCTCCGGCTCCTGGACCTGCTGCGGTCGGAGCGGAAGGTCGGCGGATTGGAAGCGTGACGCGTGTGACAAGGGATCGAGATTGGAACTTATGTAGCTGTTAGATTGGAACTTCGTGTCCGTATGTTGGTGTGTGTCCGTTACTTGTACTGAGGTTACATGAGTAGGAATCAGTTTCGACTCCGTTCCATATGTGTCCGTACGCAGCCTATGTAAGAAACGATTCAAATAAAAACGGAGATCTGATCAAGTCGAAATACAGATCGACTCGGAGCAGGCGTACAATCTGGGTACTATCAACCCGCTAGTGCAGTTACAATCATTAATTCATTATGGACCCGGCTACGGAGCGCCGCTGTGCTCGTTCATTGATTTGAGCGCATCCTCGCTCACGCGCGTTGAACAGAACATCAAGCACTGCTCCGCGCAATGCATGCGTTGCTAGCAGCCACAACCAACACCCTCACTCGCCATGCATCCATCCATCCATGAGGCAGCAGCTAAGCCATCACGTACGTGTGTGTTTGACACGAAAAATAATAAAAACAACGATGGTTGTCGTGTTATTATCTCTCTACACGTCAGGGGAAATGAACATGCAGGCGTGCCAGTGTACTGAGTACACAAAGAAAACATAGGAAAACTTGTATTTTATTAATCTCTCGTGGGAGAAAACAAATTACATGATCCCTTTACATAAGCGCTCAATGGCCTGCTAGCTCGGCCGATAAGACTTGGGCGATTGTGAAGTTCTGGTTCACGGGGCCTCCGAAGGCTCCCGATTAATTACATCCGCGAGCCGGAGCCGCGAACCACCTCCGATTAAGCTGCTGCAATGGTCGTCGTCTTCAAGTCTCGTCTTCTCCAAGTGCTCGGTGATGATGTGGTGGAATAGAAGAGTGGAGCGATACGTCCGTTGCTCCGGCGATGCTTAGCCACATCCCTCCGGCTTGTCGATGTCCGATGATGTCTGGCCTCGTCAGCTCAGACAGATGGGCGGCCTTCGCCTCATCGGTGCCCGGCCTGGTGGTGTCCGCCTCGTCAGTGTAGGACATGGTGTGTCTTGTCTTCGCCTCGTCGGTGCCTGGCAAGATATGGGTAGCTTCATCGGAAAAAGACATGTCGGTGAAGTGGCTTCGCCTCGTCGGAGCTTGGACGGGGTTTGGGGAGTGTGTTGATGTAGAACTTGGAGTAGACTCGAGGGTCGCCGCATGGCGGCGTTGCTTGAAGATGACGACGATGCGAGCTCGTCGATGTAGACCTCAGACCGTCGCAGTTACAGGGACGGCCTCCACTTGGTATAGACGTCATCGCTTAGACACAAAGTCAAAGAAGATGGCCGCGACATATGGACGACCGGTGGTGCTGATGTAGACGACATCCTCGTCAGATGTAGAGTTGGCGACGCCATGTCGATGTAGCCGGGTGGCGTGTCGAGGCAGTCGGTGCCCTCGCCGGGAGAGAAGTTGATGAAGATGGCGAAGTCAGGTTGATGTAGAAGTCTTCCTCTTCGAGCCCGGGATTGGTGATGACGGCACTGGCGGGGTTGATGAAGATGGGCTGACGATGGGTGACTCCTCCTCCGTCCTTTTCAGTGGCGCATGGGCGAGCTCTGATCATCCAGCATGGCCTCCGTGGTGAGTCCTATCGTCCGCTCAACTCTGGATGCGCTGAAACAAGAGGGAAAGGAAAAGAGAATGAGATAGAGAGAAGATGGTACGTGTAGGCCTGGCACTGAAGAATATGGATGCCATGAGTTTGATCTTCCCTTGTCGTGGTAGATGATGTCGTGGCCTTAGATGTTGGTCTCCTCCTTTTTGCTGGTGCGTGGCTACACAGGTTCTCGCGGAAGAGCCATGTGTTGTTCCAGGTCTAGTACGTCTGCGCGCACAAGCCCATCATCGGTGCCAATATACACAGTCTCGGCGCGTCATCTGCATGCGGTCTTCATGGGTGCGCGCCTGGTTGCTGACGTGTCGCCGCCTCTTCAATGTCGTCGTGGTGGCGTAGATGGCACCGGGCTGCAGGCCGGTAGCTCTGACATCATCGTGGCGGTGGTGATGGAGATAACGCCGGGCTTCAGGCCGACAGCTCCAGTATCGTTGTGGCGGTTATGATGGAGCTGGGCCGCACGCCGGCGTGTTGGGGATAGCGTCGGGCTTGAGGCCGGCAGCTCCGATGTTGTCGTGGCGATGGTGACGGAGCCGGGACGCACGCCGGCATAGTGGAGATAGCGCCGGGCATGAGGCCGGCAGCTCCGCCGTTGCCGTGGCGATAATGATGGAACCGGGACGCACGCCGGCATGGTGGAGATAACGCCGGGCTTGAGGCCAGCAGCTCCGACGTTGTCGTGGCGATGGTGAGGGAGCCGGGATGCACGCCGGCATGGTGGAGATAACGCCGGGCTTGAGGCCGGCAGCTCCGACGTTGTCGTGGCGATGGTGATGGAGCCAGGCCACACGTCGGTCGTCCCTTCGATGTCGCCTCTGAGGTAGAGTTGGCGCCTTGCTGCTTGCCGGCGGCGCAACCTCGTGGTCTTGCGGACGCGACTGGCGTTGCCTCGGACCGCCGGCGAGATGCTGCCGCCGTGAGGGCGCGTGTATGAAGGCGATGTCGGCCGTCGCCGAGAGCGCACGCATCTCCTGGGAACAGCTTCGGGTTACTTGGCCGTCCCGGGCGTACACGCCGTGCGCGCTGCCGCAGGCGCTCCCTCGCCTCTCTGCTCCGTGTCCTGGAGGTGCTGCTCCCGGACACGCAGTAATATCCTGACCTGGGCACATAAGAGATGGATGGATGTAGAAAAATTATGTTGACCTGGATGAAGCTCCACGTTGTGTCATCGATAGCACGCTTGCCACCAACAGGCGTTCCGCGTAGGCTCCGCACTAGTGCATGCCACCTTAGCCGCTGGTGCATTCTGCTCGCTGTCGTGCGTCCTCCTCGTCGCATGCGCTGCTGCCACCGGACAGCGCCAGGCCGCGTGTATGTTGCAGGGCAAGTGTGTCGCTGCCGCGGGCGCGCCCAGTCCTCGGCCTCCTCCGTCCATCTCGTCGACGCTCCACCTTGGGCTGAAGAGAGAGATGAAATGAGAGAAGAAAACAGTGAGAAGATTAATTATATAAGCATGCCGTTGACAAAGAAGGATGCTCGTCTTGATTGTTGATGTAGGGTGTGGCATCCTAAGGCTTCGTCGGGCTCGCCAGCGGACGTTCGCTGTCGTCGCGGACGCCGGCGCATCATCTGCGGTCTAGGAGTGCACCGAGGCGGAGCGCATAGTCCGTCGCCGGGGTGCCGCGGCCTCCGTCGGTGCGTGTAGTCGCTGCCACCAGATGGGCGCGTCTCCTCTGGGCTCCTTCCTCCCCCCTCAAGCTGCGTACGTGCGTGAGTATATATAGGCAAAGGTGTGGGAATGGATAACTATGACCTTGCGCGTGCTCTACGTAAACCAGCTGCATGCGCGGACGGTGGTCCGGTTGATTCATCTGGCATTTGTTTAATATGCTCCATGCATGCATACGCACAGTGCAATACGTGAGTCATGCATGCACCTATAACTGTGATTAATTAACCAGACTGATTAGGCCACATGGATGCATGATACCCTCATCATGGCATGTACGTAAGCTGTGTCCATGCATAGCTCTTGTACTCTCACGCACATCCATTTGCTTGTTAACTGAGGCTCACTAGACCATGTACGTGTAGGCATAAGACTAGCCACAATAACATAGAGGAGTAACATGGGCATGTTACTACCTCTATAGTGGGGAGTAACATGTGTGGTAACATGCAACGCTTCATTTATTAGGCTATAGACTCATTTTGTCTTGATATGTGTGATGTTATTCATACTAGTAGTAACTAGCTATGTTACCACATGTCTCTCTTTCTTCATTTATTGCTTGTCACATTATCTATTTTATCTAGATATGTGTGATGTTATTACCTATGTTACTCCCACTGTGGGTAGTCTAATTAAATTATGATCCACCGATCTCAATGAACCCTTTTTATGAGAAAATCAATATCTTGGTTACACACGCAGGTGCACACGTATTAATGTCATATTTCATAATTGACAATCCCGAAATGGCGACAAAATCGCGTCGAACAGTGTGCATGGCAAAGTAGCTGGTCGGTGATGCCTAACACACGCGTGTGCTAGCTTGCTGCTTTGCTATGTTTTCTTACGCGCTTGCAACTGCTCGTGCTGCCTAGCTCGTTGTGTCGCCGCCGGTCGCCAAAACCTCACCAACCGATCCGTCTGCGAGCTGCCTAGTGTACCGTGCCGAGCGCCACCTCGTCGGCCGATCCGTCCATAGGTCACAAGTGTACCGCTCATTGGCACTGTTGGCCGGGAGCCAGGCCGACCGATCTTACGGCCCCGACGCCGAACTACGTCCCTCGTGTCCCTTCCTTTTGACGCGTATGCTAGATCGCATCCCTCGCAACCTCCTCTACGATGAATCGATGATCACTACGGCACCCGAGCACCGCGTCGTCACATGACCCTTGTCTATATCAAGCAAGTTCATCGGAAAGGAAGATTGTGCAACCACTTGTACGTAATACAAGTACATCTTTTGCTACATCGTATCACAACTCTTCATCGGTCCGAACCATAGAAATAACTATGGCGACCTTCTCATCATACTAGTCGTTGACTGTGTCACTGGCAAGGTCAGGTAACGCTATCACATACCGGAGTCACTATAAAAATCCGTAATGAGTATACCGACTTGGGTCAAGACCAACATCCTCGTCCGGAGCGGGGATAATTCGGCTAAGTTACTAAGTTACTTTTAGTTGAATTGCTTTGAGTTGTTGACACAAACCTAATTGAAAGGTATCTAAAACCTTTAGATATTGGCCGAAATATGGTCTTGATGACGTTTCTATTAATGAGGATTGGGCAACTCATTACATGCTTTTAGGCAATTGTATGGTTAATAGTGGGCAACTATGTTATCTTTCATGTATTGTGCATAAAAAAGGATCCAAACAGTGTAGGCAAACTCTGGTATCTTTCTCTGAAATTCTTAACGCATCTCTATGACATAAACCTAATTGAAATGTATCTAAAACCTTTAGATATTGGCCAAAGTATGGTCTTGGTGACGTTTCTGTTCATGAGGATTGGGCATCTCGATACCTTTCAATTAGGTCAGCATATTTTTGGTTGTTCATTATGGAAAATACGCCAGCAAAAGGAAAGAGCGCGCCTCGTCTCCTCATGTCACGTGCCCGTGAACCAGTACATGCCCACCCGAACCACGCGCCCCACCTGGTCCCCCTCTCCCCTCCTTTTCTTGGCTACTAGCGCCAATCACCCAAACGCCCAGCATGTCGTCCTTCTTCCTCTCCTCCCACATAACACTTTCCAGAATCATAGATCATGCTATTTTCAAAAGAGCAAACTTACCTGTGATTTTCAGGCAACTCATATTAAAATTTGAAGCAACTACTATCAGGCGTGTAAAAAAGGTCTACTCACATATAAGTTCCTTGCAGTAAAAAAATATCATGTATCCCCAATGCAAAAGTAAAAAACATGCAACAACTTTGCCTGTGATGATTTCAGGCAACTCATGCTAAAATTTGAAGCATCTAGTGTCCGGCATTAAAAAAGGGGTTGTTGCCCCTGTAAGGTCCTTGCAGTAATATCAGGAAACCCTTGTGCAGAAAACAAACAACCGCAAAAACAACAAACAGGATGTCATATATAGGTGACAGTAACCGCATATGTAGGTGCATTACATACACAAGTAAAAAATGAAAAAGAAACACGGTCACATAATATCAAAAGTTTACTAGCCATGTGTCCCTTCTCCCAACAAAAAGGCATGCTGGTTTTAAGCAACTATCTTGTGTGCTATAAGCAACTTTGTCCATGCAAAAATGTAAGAAGCTTTCTCAATGCAAATACAATCAAACTTTGTCCACAAAATTGGTAACTGTTTTTGTTAACAGCAAAAATATGCAGAAAATTTAACGAAAATGTTTATATCCTACTACTTAAAATGAAGCAACTTCCTCCCAGTTGCGCTGGCACCTATGACCCCGATGATGTGATTTAGCGGGCAACTTTGTGAAGTTTTCCAAACAACTCCATTGTTTTCTTTGGGCAACTACACAAAACCACACCCACACACGCATAGTCTTGTGCCTCGTATCTCTAGATATGACACCTGAAAAAGAGGGATAAAGAACATACACATGTTCATTTTTGAAGGGGTTCACAGATAAGCTTATAGTCCCCTAAAAACACTATGTCCCCATGACCAACACCACCCCCTCCCCCTCTACGATCATTCTTGCACCAAGGGATCCCACCCCTGAGGAGAAGAAATTCTTGACGCATCTCTGTGACACAAACCTAATAGAAATGTATCTAAAACCATTAGATATTGGGCAAAATATGGCCCTGATGATGTTTCTGTTCATGAAGATTGGGCAACTGGATACATGGTTTTAGGCAACTGTATGGTTGATTGTGGGCAACTGGATACATGGTTTTAGGCACCAAGGGATAAAGAACATACACATGTTTGTGTTGGAAATATGCCCTAGAGGCAATAATAAAATGGTTATTATTATATTTCCTTGTTCATGATAATTGTCTATTGTTCATGCTATAATTGTGTTATCCGGAAATCGTAATACATGTGTGAATACATAGACCACAACATGTCCCTAGTGAGCCTCTAGTTGACTAGCTCGTTGATCAACAGATAGTCATGGTTTCCTGACTATGGACATTGGATGTCATTGATAACGGGATCGCATCATTAGGAGAATGATGTGATGGACAAGACCCAATCCTAAGCATAGCACAAGATCGTGTAGTTCGTTTGCTAGAGCTTTTCCAAATGTCAAGTATCATTTCCTTAGACCATGAGATTGTGCAACTCCCGAATACCATAGGAGTGCTTTGGGTGTGCCAAACGTCACAACGTAACTGGGTGGCTATAAAGGTGCACTACGGGTATCTCCGAAAGTGTCTGTTGGGTTGGCACGAATCGAGACTGGGATTTGTCACTCCTTATGACGGAGAGGTATCTCTGGGCCCACTCGGTAATGCATCATCATAATGAGCTCAATGTGACCAAGTGTTTGGTCATGGGATCATGCATTACGTTACGAGTAAAGTGACTTGCCGGTAACGAGATTGAACAAGGTATTGGGATACCGACGATCGAATCTCGGGCAAGTAACGTACCGATTGACAAAGGGAATTGTATACGGGATTGATTGAATCCTCGACATCGTGGTTCATCCGATGAGATCATCGTGGAACATGTGGGAGCCAACATGGGTATCCAGATCCCGCTGTTGGTTATTGACCGGAGAGTCGTCTCGGTCATGTCTGCATGTCTCCCGAACCCGTAGGGTCTACACACTTAAGGTTCGGTGACGCTAGGGTTGTAGAGATACTAGTATGCGGTAACCCGAAAGTTGTTCGGAGTCCCGGATGATATCCTGGACGTCACGAGGAGCTCCGGAATGGTCCGAAGGTGAAGAATTATATATAGGAAGTCCAGTTTCGGCCACCGGGAAGGTTTCGGGGGTCACCGGTATTGTACCGGGACCACCGAAAGGGTCCCGGGGGTCCACCGGGTGGGGTCACCTATCCCGCAGGGCCCCATGGGCTGAAGTGGGGAAGGGAACCAGCCCCTGGTGGGCTGGTGCGCCCCCTTTGGGCCTCCCCTGCGCCTAGGGTTGGAAACCCTAGGGGTGGGGGGCGCCCCACTTGACTTGGGGGGCAAGTCCCCCCCTTGGCCGCCGCCCCCTTGGAGATGGGATCTCCTAGGGCCGGCGCCCCCCCAGGGGCCCTATATATTGAGGGGAGGAGGGAGGGCAGCAGCACCCAAGCCCTGGCGCCTCCCTCTCCCTCCCGTGACACATCTCCCTCCTCCCGCAGCGCTTGGCGAAGCCCTGTTGGAATCCCCGCTACTTCCACCACCACACCGTCGTGCTGCTGGGTCTCCATCAACCTCTCCTTCCCCCTTGCTGGATCAAGGAGGAGACGTCTTCCCAACCGTACGTGTGTTGAACGCGGAGGTGCCGTCCGTTCGGCGCTCGGTCATCGGTGATTTGGATCACGACGAGTACGACTCCATCAACCCCGTTCACTTGAACGCTTCCGCTTGCGATCTACAAGGGTATGTAGATGCACTCCTCTCTCTCGTTGCTAGATGACTCCATAGATTGATCTTGGTGATGCGTAGAAATTTTTGAATTTCTGCAACGATCCCCAACAGTGGCATCATGAGCTAGGTCTATGCGTAGTTTCTATGCACGAGTAGAACACAAACTTGTTGTGGGCGTAGATGTTGTCAATTTTCTTGCCACTACTAGTCTTATCTTGTTTCGGCGGCATCGTGGGATGAAGCGGCCCGGACCGACCTTACACGTACGCTTACGTGAGACAGGTTCCACCGACTGACATGCACTAGTTGCATAAGGTGGCTAGCGGGTGTCTGTCTCTCCCACTTTAGTCGGAACGGATTCGATGAAAAGGGTCCTTATGAAGGGTAAATAGAAATTGGCATATCACGTTGTGGTTTTGGCATAGGTAAGAAACGTTCTTGCTAAGAAATCTATAGCAGCCACGTAAAAAACTTGCAACAACAATTAGAGGACGTCTAACTTGTTTTTGCAGCATATGCCGTGTGATGTGATATGGCCAAAAGGATGTGATGAATGATATATGTGATGTATGAGATTGATCATGTTCTTGTAATAGGAATCACGACTTGCATGTCGATGAGTATGACAACCGGCAGGAGCCATAGGAGTTGTCTTTATTTTTGTATGACATGCGTGTCATTGAACAACGCCATGTAAATTACTTTACTTTATTGCTAAACACGTTAGCCATAGAAGTAGAAGTAATCGTTGGCGTGATAACTTCATGAAGACACGATGATGGAGATCATGATGATGGAGATCATGGTGTCATGCCGGTGACGAAGATGATCATGGCGCCCCGAAGATGGAGATCAGAAGGAGCAAAATGATATTGGCCATATCATGTCACTATTTGATTGCATGTGATGTTTATCATATTTTACATCTTATTTGCTTAGAACGACGGTAGCTTAAATAAGATGATCCCTCGCAATAATTTCAAGAAAGTGTTCCCCCTAACTGTGCACCGTTGCGAAGGTTCGTTGTTTCGAAGCACCACGTGATGATCGGGTGTGATAGATTCTAACGTTCGAATACAACGGGTGTAAGCCAGATTTACACACGCAATACACTTAGGTTGACTTGACGAGCCTAGTATGTACAGACATGGCCTCGGAACATGGAAGACCGAAAGGTCGAGCATGAGTCGTATAGAAGATACGATCAACATGAAGATGTTCACCGATGTTGACTAGCCCGTCTCACGTGATGATCGGACACGGCCCGGTTGACTCGGATCATGTTTCACTTAGATGACTAGAGGGATGTCTATCTGAGTGGGAGTTCATTGAATAATTTGATTAGATGAACTTAATTATCATGAACTTAGTCTAAAATCTTTACAATATGTCTTGTATATCAAATGGCCCACGCTAATGTTGCCCTCAACTTCAACGCGTTCCTAGAGAAAACCAAGCTGAAAGATGATGGCAGCAACTATACGGACTAGGTCCGGAACCTGAGGATCATCCTCATAGCTGCCAAGAAAGATTATGTCCTAGAAGCACCGCTAGGTGAAGCACCCATCCTAGAGAACCAAGACGTTATGAACGCTTGGCAGCAGCGTGCTGATGATTACTCCCTCGTTCAGTGCGGCAAGCTTTACAGCTTAGAACCGGGGCTCTAAAAGCGTTTTGAGCAACACGGAGCATATGAGATGTTCGAAGAGCTGAAAATGGTTTTCCAAGATCACGCCTGGGTCGAGAGATATGAAGTCTCCGACAAGTTCTTCAGTTGTAAGATGGAGGAAAATAGTTCTGTCAGTGAGCACATACTCAAAATGTCTGGGTTACACAACCGCTTGTCTCAGCTGGGAGTTAATCTCCCGGATGACGCGGTCATTGACAGAATCCTTCAGTCGCTTCCACCGAGCTACAAGAGCTTTGTGATGAACTTCAATATGCAGGGGATGGAAAGGACCATTCCTGAGGTATATTCAATGCTGAAATCAGCGGAGGTGGAGATCAAAAAGGAACATCAAGTGTTGATGGTGAATAAAACCATTAAGTTCAAGAAAGGCAAGGGTAAGAAGAACTTCAAGAAGGACGACAAGGGAGTTGCCGCGCCCGGTAAGCCAGTTGCCGGGAAGAAGCCAAAGAATGGACCCAAGCCTGAGACTGAGTGCTTTTATTGCAAGGGAAGTGGTCACTGGAAGCGGAACTGCCCCAAGTACTTAGCGGACAAGAAGGCCGGCAACACCAAAGGTATATGTGATATACATGTTATTGATGTGTACCTTACCAGCACTCGTAGTAGCTCCTGGGTATTTGATACCGGTGCGGTTGCTCATATTTGTAACTCAAAGCAGGAGCTGCGGAATAAACGGAGACTGGCAAAGGACGAGGTGACGATGCGCGTCGGGAATGGTTCCAAGGTCGATGTGATCGCCGTCGGCACGCTACCTCTACATTTACCTACGGGATTAGTTTTAAACCTCAATAATTGTTATTTAGTGCCAGCTTTGAGCATGAACATTGTATCTGGATCTCGTTTAATGCGAGATGGCTACTCATTTAAATCCGAGAATAATGGTTGTTCTATTTATATGAGAGATATGTTTTATGGTCATGCCCCACTGGTCAATGGTTTATTCTTGATGAATCTCGGACGTGATGTTACACATATTCATAGTGTGAATACCAAAAGATGTAAAGTTGATAACGATAGTCCCACATACTTGTGGCACTGCCGCCTTGGTCACATTGGTGTCAAGCGCATGAAGAAGCTCCATGCAGATGGACTTTTGGAGTCTCTTGATTACGAATCATTTGACACGTGCGAACCATGCCTCATGGGTAAGATGACCAAACTCCGTTCTCCGGAACAATGGAGCGAGCAACCAACTTATTGGAAATCATACATACCGATGTGTGTGGTCCAATGAGTGTCGAGGCTCGCGGAGGATATCGTTATGTTCTCACTCTCACTGATGATTTAAGTAGATATGGGTATGTCTACCTAATGAAACACAAGTCTGAAACCTTTGAAAAGTTCAAGGAATTTCAGAGTGAAGTTGAGAATCAACGTGACAGGAAAATAAAATTCTTACGATCAGATCGTGGTGGAGAATATTTAAGTCACGAGTTTGGTGCACACTTAAGGAAATGTGGAATAGTTTCACAACTCACGCCGCCTGGAACACCTCAGCGAAATGGTGTGTCCGAACGTCGTAATCGCACTCTATTGGATATGGTGCGATCTATGATGTCTCTTACCGATCTACCGCTCTCATTTTGGGGCTATGCTTTAGAGACTGCCGCATTCACTTTAAATAGGGCTCCATCGAAATCCGTTGAGACGACACCGTATGAATTATGGTTTGGGAAGAAACCTAAGCTGTCGTTTCTAAAAGTTTGGGGATGCGATGCTTATGTCAAGAAACTTCAACCTGAAAAGCTCGAACCCAAGTCGGAAAAATGCGTCTTCATAGGATACCCTAAGGAAACCATTGGGTATACCTTCTACCTCAGATCCGAAGGCAAGATCTTTGTTGCCAAGAACGGGTCCTTTCTCGAGAAAGAGTTTCTCTCGAAAGAAGTGAGTGGGAGGAAAGTGGAACTTGATGAGGTGATAGTCACCCCTTCCGAACCGGAAAGTAGCGCAGCGCGGGAAGATGTTCCTGTGGTGCCTGCACCGACTGGGGAGGAAGTTAATGATGATGATCATGAAGCTTCAGATCAAGTTACTGCTGAACTTCGTAGGTCCACAAGGACACGTTCCGCACCAGAGTGGTATGGCAACCCTGTCATGGAAATCATGTTGTTAGACAACGGTGAACCTTCGAACTATGAAGAAGCGATGGCGGGCCCGGATTCCAAAAAATGGCTTGAAGACATGCAATCCGAGATAGGATCCATGTATGAAAACGAAGTATGGACTTTGACTGACTTGCCCGATGATCGGCGAGCCATAGAAAATAAATGGATCTTTAAAAAGAAGACATACGCGGATGGTAATGTGACCATCTATAAGGCTCGACTTGTCGCTAAGGGTTATCGACAAGTTCAAGGGGTTGACTACGATGAGACTTTCTCACCCGTAGTGAAGCTGAAGTCCGTCCGAATCATGTTAGCAATTGCCGCATTCTATGATTATGACATATGGCAAATGGACGTCAAAACGGCATTCCTTAACGGCTTTCTTAAGGAAGAATTGTATATGATGCAGCCGGAAGGTTTTGTCGATCCTAAGAATGCTAACAAGGTATGCAAGCTCCAGCGCTCCATCTATGGGCTGGTGCAAGCATCTCGGAGTTGGAACATTCGATTTGATGAGATGATCAAAGCGTTTGGGTTTACACAGACTTATGGAGAAGCCTGTGTTTACAAGAAAGTGAGTGGGAGCTCTGTAGCATTTCTCATATTATATGTGGATGACATACTGTTGATGGGAAATGATATAGAATTCTTGGGAAGCATAAAGGCCTACTTGAACAAGTGTTTTTCAATGAAGGACCTTGGAGAAGCTGCTTATATATTAGGCATCAAGATCTATAGAGATAGATCAAGACGCCTCATTGGTCTTTCACAAAGTACGTACCTTAACAAGATATTGAAGAAGTTCAATATGGATCAGTCCAAGAAGGGGTTCTTGCCTGTATTGCAAGGTGTGCAATTGAGCACGGGTCAATGCCCGACCACGGCAGAAGATAGAGAAAAGATGAGTGTCATCCCCTATGCCTCGGCCATAGGGTCTATTATGTATGCCATGCTGTGTACCAGACCTGATGTAAACCTTGCCGTAAGTTTGGTAGGAAGGTACCAAAGTAATCCCGGCATGGAACACTGGACAGCGGTCAAGAATATCCTGAAGTACCTGAAGAGGACTAAGGATATGTTTCTCGTTTATGGAGGTGACGAAGAGCTCGTCGTAAAGGGTTACGTCGATGCTAGCTTCGACACAGATCTGGATGACTCTAAGTCACAAACCGGATACGTGTATATTTTGAATGGTGGGGCAGTAAGCTGGTGCAGTTGCAAGCAAAGCGTTATGGCGGGATCTACATGTGAAGCGGAATACATGGCGGCCTCAGAGGCAGCACAAGAAGCAATCTGGGTGAAGGAGTTCATTACCGACCTAGGAGTTATTCCCAATGCGTCGGGCCCGATGACTCTCTTCTGTGACAACACTGGAGCTATTGCCCTTACCAAGGAGCCCAGGTTTCACAGGAAGACCAGGCATATCAAGCGTCGCTTCAATTCCATTCGTGAAAGTGTTCAAAATGGAGACATAGATATTTGTAAAGTACATACGGACCTGAATGTAGCAGATCCGTTGACTAAACCTCTCCCTAGAGCAAAACATGATCAACACCAGAACTCTATGGGTGTTCGATTCATCACAATGTAACTAGATTATTGACTCTAGTGCAAGTGGGAGACTGTTGGAAATATGCCCTAGAGGCAATAATAAAATGGTTATTATTATATTTCCTCGTTCATGCTATAATTGTGTTATCCGGAAATCGTAATACATGTGTGAATACATAGACCACAACATGTCCCTAGTGAGCCTCTAGTTGACTAGCTCGTTGATCAATAGATAGTCATGGTTTCCTGACTATGGACATTGGATGTCATTGATAACGGGATCACATCATTAGGAGAATGATGTGATGGACAAGACCCAATCCTACGCATAGCACAAGATCGTGTAGTTCGTTTGCTAGAGCTTTTCCAAATGTCAAGTATCATTTCCTTAGACCATGAGATTGTGCAACTCCCGGATACCATAGGAGTGCTTTGGGTGTGCCAAACGTCACAACGTAACTGGGTGGCTATAAAGGTGCACTACGGGTATCTCCGAAAGTGTCTGTTGGGTTGGCACGAATCGAGACTGGGATTTGTCTCTCCGTATGACGGAGAGGTATCTCTAGGCCCACTCGGTAATGCATCATCATAATGAGCTCAATGTGACCAAGTGTTTGGTCACGGGATCATGCATTACGGTACGAGTAAAGTGACTTGCCGGTAACGAGATTGAACAAGGTATTGGGATACCGACGATCGAATCTCGGGCAAGTAACGTATCGATTGACAAAGGGAATTGTATACGGGATTGATTGAATCCTCGACATCGTGGTTCAGCCGATGAGATCATCGTGGAACATGTGGGAGCCAACATGGGTATCCAGATCCCGCTGTTGGTTATTGACCGGAGAGTCGTCTCGGTCATGTCTGCATGTCTCCCGAACCCGTAGGGTCTACACACTTAAGGTTCGGTGACGCTAGGGTTGTAGAGATACTAGTATGTGGTAACCCGAAAGTTGTTCGGAGTCCCGGATAAGATCCCGGACGTCACGAGGAGTTTCGGAATGGTCCGGAGGTGAAGAATTATATATAGGAAGTCCAGTTTCGGCCACCGAGAAGGTTTCGGGGGTCACCGGTATTGTACCGGGACCACCGAAAGGGTCCCGGGGGTCCACCGGGTGGGGCCACCTATCTCGGAGGGCCCCATGGGCTGAAGTGGGGAAGGGAACCAGCCCCTGGTGGGCTGGTGCGCCCCCTTTGGGCCTCCCCTGCGCCTAGGGTTGGAAACCCTAGGGGTGGGGGGCGTCCCACTTGACTTGGGGGGCAAGTCCCCCCCCCCCTGGCCGCTGCCCCCCTTGGAGATGGGATCTCCTAGGGCCGGCGCCCCCCCAGGGGCCCTATATATAGAGGGGGGAGGGAGGGCAGCAGCACCCAAGCCCTGGCGCCTCCCTCTCCCTCCCGTGACACATCTCCCTCCTCCCGCAGCGCTTGGCGAAGCCCTGTTGGAATCCGCGCTACTTCCACCACCACACCGTCGTGCTGCTGGGTCTCCATCAACCTCTCCTTCCCCCTTGCTGTATCAAGAAGGAGGAGACGTCTTCCCAACCGTACGTGTGTTGAACGCGGAGGTGCCGTCCGTTCGGCGCTCGGTCATCGGTGATTTGGATCACGACGAGTACGACTCCATCAACCCCGTTCACTTGAACGCTTCCGCTCGCGATCTACAAGGGTATGTAGATGCAGTCCTCTCTCTCTCGTTGCTAGATGACTCCATAGATTGATCTTGGTGATGCGTAGAATTTTTTTAATTTCTGCAACGATCCCCAACAGTTTGTTTTTGGAGGGGTTCACAAAAACGAACTTAATACCCTAAAAACACATTGTGGTTTTAGTAATGTCCACATGGCCAACTCCACCCCCTCCCCCCTCGACGATCATTCACCAAAATGTTTATGACCGCACCAAGGGATTACACCCGAGGAAAAGAAATTCTTGACGCATCTCTACGATACAAACCTAATTGAAAGGTATCTAAAACCTTTAGATACTGGCCAAAATATGGTCTTGGTAATGTTTCTGTTCATGAGGATTGGACAACTGGATACATGGTATTAGGCAAGAGTATGGTTGACTGTGGGAAACTATGACACCTGAGAAAAAAGGATAAAGAACAAACACGTGTTTGTTTTTGGAGGGGTTCACACTTCACAGAAACAAACTTCATCCTCTAAAAACACTTCGTGGTATTAGTTATGTCCCCATGACCGGCTCCCCCCCTCTACAATCATTCGCCAAAGTGTTTACGATTTCACCAAGGGAATCCACCCGAGGAGAAGAAATTCTTGATGCATTTCTTCGACACAAACCTAATTGAAAGGTATCTAAAACCTTTAGATACTGACCAAAATATGGTCTCGGTAATGTTTCTCTTCATGAGGATTGAGCAACTGGATACATGGTTTTAGGAAAGAGTATGCTTGACTGTGGGCAACTATGACACTTGAGAAAAAAAGATAAAGAACATACACATGCTCGTTTTTTGAGGGGTTCACAGAAGCAAACTTAATCCCCGGTTTTAGTTATGTCCCCATGACCAGCTCCACCCCCCTCTACGATCACTTGCCAAGTATTTACAATCGCGCCAAGGGAAACCACCCGAGGAGAAGAAATTCTTAACGCACCTCTATGCCACAAACTTAATTGAAAGGTATCTAAAACCTTTACATATTGGCAAAATTTATGGTACCGGTAATCTTTCTATTCATGAGGATTGGGTAATTAGATACATGGTTTTAGGCAACTTTACCTAAAAAAGGATAAAGAACATACTCATGTTTGTTTTTGGAGGGGTTCACAAAAAAAACTTGATCCCCTAGTTTTAGTTATGTCACCATGACCAATTTCACCCCTCCCCTCTACAATCATTCGCCATGTATTTACAAATCGCAATAAGAATCCTAACCACGGAGAAGAAATTCTTGACGCAACTCTATGACACAAACTTAATTGAAAGGTATCTAAACCTTTAGATATTGGCCAAAACATGGTCTTGATAATGTTTCTGCTCATGAGGATTGGGCAACTGGATACATGGTTTTAGGCAATTGTATGGTTAATTGTGGACAACTATGTTATCTTCCAAGACTTCTGCATTAAAAAAGGGATCCGAATTGTGAAGGGCAACTCTGGAATATTTTTTTGTGTGTGTTTTTGTTGCTTTGTGATTTATGGCCTACAGTTGCTCTATTTTGGTTGAAAGTTGCACCATCCTTATTGGCCCCTTTTTGTGTTGCTATTTTCAAAGTGAGGATAATGCAGGGTTTCAAGACGGGTCGTCGGACCAAGCTTCTAGTTAGTTTGAAAGATAATGTCATGAAGAGTAATCAACCTGGTTTGTATCATGTTGCTTTCTTTGATGTGGTTACTTTTACCAGCTAAAGGAGGCAGCCCCAAATTTCCTTTTCAAGTGTAAAATGGATGAGGAGGGGGGGGTGAGAATTTAGTTTCGATGAATGGTCCACCATAGAAAACTTATGCATTGGCTTATCATGATTGTGTCTCGTTCGATGGAACCAACCTTACAAACATGTATAACCTGGGGATGCACAAACATGAAATGATAGGAAAAAAATAAAAGTTGTAAATTAAAACAAAAAAAGCAACTATATTCTCTAACACTGGCAACCGAAGTGTGATACATGGGCCACTATACTCTCTAACACTGGCAATAGTACGATGCAACTATTGTCGATCAACTCAACAATATGTCAAACAGAAAGAAGCATGTGTGATATATGTAAAAACAAAAAAAAAGGTATCTCAAAAATGAAAAAAGGATATCTCAGCACCCACATGTACCCCATGTTGCTCCGCTGTTTCACCTCGTGCATCATTGGCATCATCGACCCTTTTTGCTTTTGCATGTCATTCTGGGAACACAGAAGAAAAAAACATGATGAGCGACAAAACAAAAAGTTAAGCATACATACGCTTCTTAGTCAACAACTATACACCCCTTAACCAAACACATGATGAGGGACGAAACACAAAAAAGTAAGCAAACACATTGAGCGGAAAAACACAAAAAAGTAGGCAACTAGCATACACTACTTGGGCAACTGATGTGCACCCCGAAACCCACCCTATGCAACTTCTCAAAACTGTTAGAAGTTGATAAACAGTAGTCATGGGTTTCACCCACTACCACCCCTGGTTCCATAAATAAAAATCTTGGGATTTTTCAATAAAAATCAATGATAAAAAAAATGCTCCAGAGCACATCACAAAATACGTGTGCTCTGATTTGTCTGACAAACAGCCGATACATAAAAAAAAAACTGGATGAACCAATGGACATTTTGCAAACCTCTCACAAACGTTGTTGTACATACATAGGCACAAGCACATGCATACACAACTCATGTGTTGAGCTACTCCTTTGCAGCTCGGCACTAAGCCTATACATGAAAATCTCTTCATCAGAGTAGTTACACCTCTCCCATGTTGCCTTAACCAGACATATTTAGCAAATCGATCAATTTCCAGTGACTAGTGAGTAGTAATTCTAATCCAACTAGGAGCAGGTCTCTGACACTAAAAAGTTCAATATTCATCTGGCTCAAAACCATCCCACCCCAACCCCCTTATCAACTCCCTCCTTACTTAAAATATCTGAGCAACTACTACTCAAGTTGAAAGCAACTCATGCCGCATTATCAACAACTCTTGTATTTCAACTATCTCGCCTTGTCTCTCATTCTAGTTTGCTCTCGCCACCACCGCTGACGTGCCCGTGCTCAGCTCTGGAGATGCCACCATGACCTGCCCACACCCAACCTCCTCCCGGCACAAAAATCTCTCCCCATGCAAAAATCTCTAAGCAAACTCCGGTCCTGGCGAATCAGTAAACAACCCACGCCACTGTCGTGCCCCTTGTGCACTACCCCCATGACAACGCTACTCCGGCGAAGAAAGGAACAACGGCCACGCCTACCCGCATACCCTTCAAACCACCCCACCCTCCTCCCGACCACAAAAATTGTCGAAACGCTTGTCTCGATTTGGCTGCCGCACGGGTCAATACCGGTCGCTATCATGCCCCCGTTCGACTCCGCGGCCACGCCACCACGAAACCGAGCCATCCCTCGAAACGTCCGAATTTTTTTTGAATTGAGCACGGGGAAGAGTGGGAGCAAGGTTTACCTCTGCGTCGCCTATTTGCGCCTATGGTCGCCTCCCATGATGGCGAATCCCGGCAGAAACCACACCAAACTCACCGAAACCCTCGCTTCGTCGTCATCAGAGGGAAATGGGGAATGAGAGCACTTACTTGTGGCTAAAAAGTGAAGCAACTAGAATGGTAAAAACATCCTGATGGTAAAAATCAGTACAATCTACAACCAAAAACACTGATTTTCATTTCTTAGAAGTAGTAAAAAACAAATAATTTCATTCAGACGATGCTTGCTTTTGCGCAAGAGCAGTCAGGTACCCCTGGTTTCCTGATAGACTTTTCCCAAAAAACAACTCCAGGTTGTAAATTTGAAGCAACTTTACTTATAACTGAGGCAACTCATGCTAAAAAGTGAAGCAGCTAGAATGCGAAATAATAATAATCTTGGTGCAGTACAATCTCCAAGTAAAAACACTGATTCCATTTTGAACAAGTTGTTAAGAACTAGTGGTATAACTCAAAGGCACACCTTATACAAATGAAGAACTTGATAGAAACTAATTAATCAGTTTAATACACCAGTAACATAAACAAAAAAAGCATTCTTCATCTTATTAATTATGTAACCATGACAAAAAGACATGCTTATAGCAAAAATAGAAATTACCTCACCTGTTCAACCAAAACAGCACATTGGCAGATCTCTTGTGTTCAGAGATTTGGATCCACCCATTTCCACCCAACTCCCCTGCCTATATCAAATAAAGCCCAATAAATCAACAAAAAACATGGAGAAGTTGGATCATGACAATGCATGGTATGCTTTTGTGACAACTACAGTACATGAAGCCACATTCGCTGTCAGGTGGAAAAGATAATTGTAATATTCCTTTACCAAGACATGTTTGGACTACTTAGAAGTTTAGAGAAAATACATTCATACAGAACACAACTGCGGAGACTATGTACAGGTTAATGCCCAATATGGCTGAAAGAAAATATGCACAAATTGGAAAAACTCAGTCTACTCAAATTGAGAATTACTTGTTATTGCTCGAATTTGGAGAAGTAGTATTATTTTTCCGATAAAAAAGTACATGCCGCCATGAATTGATGATTAGTATGAAGAACAAATAAGACAAACATTGTCTTGCAAGCAGACAGATTGAGTGAAAAAACGTAACACAAGTTTTTAATTATCCAATCGAGAGTAACTATTTTTCAAATATTAGATGGTTTCACTATATTATTTGCATGGAGTAGACAACTAATCACATCACATGAACAATAATACAACAAACACATATCAATAGTAATTGGAACTAATCTTGTTACAAATGAGGTACAGAGGTATTACCTGCAGTGTAGAAATTTCTGTAGGGAAAATAAACCGTATCAGCCCACTCATCCGTTTTAGAAATTAATCTGATCTGCATCGACTTAAGGTGGAGCATGAAGTCACCACTGTACGTAGACAGAATCATCACAATTAACTCCTCGTCATACCCCACCATCTCTGCATTTCTGAAGGTGCAAGAAGAGATCCCCTCCAATTGATTGATTTTCTGCAGAAGCACCCATCCGGCAAGACCATCAGAGTTCAGTTTCCTCTCCCATATATGAATGCCCTCCGACATATGAATGCCGGGTTTCGACTTAACGGCGAGGCCAAGAACACTATCGTCATCTGTCCGTAGGAGCTGAAAGGACCAGTTGTTGACATGTTGGGCCTCTGCCGGCATCTCAATGACACCAAGAGTCTGCCTTTCAGTATCAAATGCAAGGATTTCGCGTCCATGAAACAACCAGTAAACTGTTTCCCCGATGAGGATGCCGGGCCTTAGTTTCAGAACCATATCTGTAGTCGACGTCGAGACAATATTCCCCCATACACCCGACGCCGATTCATAGACACAAGCGAATGATGTCTTCAAGTCTCTACTGGTGCAGATCAAGACCAACTTGAAGGCCGGGCTCAAGAAGCAATCATGGTGCAAATGCCCGTCTTGATCGTCAGAACAAATCACCGTGGCGCTGCACCTACAGAAGCTCTCCCTTTTGGTGTCGCGGAGCTCCGATGGAAAAGGCACGCGGTGCTGCTGGCCGTTGAGGGGATCCCACACGAAGATCTCACACAGCGACTCGCTGAGCATGACGGCGAGGCCGTGGCGGCAGGCAAGTAATTCCCAATCCAGCCCGTGCTCGGGCACAAACAAGCGTTGGGCCGGGATACGATTGGGCGGGTCCAAGACGGGAGTGAAGATGGGAGTGAAGACAAGAGACCCTTTAGAGAAACCCAACGGAGGAGGTTCCAGGTGTTGTCTCCTGAAGCTGTGAAGAAACCGAACAAAGAAGCGTTCGGCGGGGATGCGGTCGGGCTGGTCCAAGATGGGAGTGAAGGCGGAATATGTGAGACGAGACACTTTGAAGAAGCCCAGCAGAGGAGGTTCCGGGTGGTGTCTGCTCAAACGGCGGAGGAAGCGGGGATCGGAGAGGATGCGGCGCCAGCTCGCGCATACGAGGGAGGCGCGGGAGAGGATTGACGGCAGCGGTGGGAGCCGGAGGAATATCTCCCGGAGGATGTCCTCATCCTCCAGCGGCGCTGGCATTGGCATGGCGCGGCGGCCGGAGTTTTCGTCTTCTTGTTTCCGGCAAGCAGCTAGCCTGTCCGCGTGAAGCCTGGCACGCGAGAAAGCGGAACGACCTCCCGGAGCTGCTGCGGACGTAAGCGGGACCGGAAGCGGGACGCGTGTGGCAAGGCAGGGGATCGAGATTGGAAGTTTGCTATACGTTGAACTCAGCGGTAAGATTGGAACTCCGTGTCCGTGTGTGTGTGTGTGTATATATATATATATATATATATATATATATATATATATATATATATATATATATGCCCGTTTGGTTACAAAAAGAGGACAAGTTAGTTTCGATTCCGTTCAATATGTGTCAGTTCGTAGCTCGGAAAGTCAGATTCTTTTGTGATCCGTGCCGAGCCTCTCCCCTACTACTCTACATAAGAAACGATTTTTCAAATAAAAGCAGGGATAAATAGACTGTACGGATTCAAGATGGCAACGGGGACGAAATCCACCAGGTTTTGCTTGCCCAAACCCATTCCCACGAGAAAATAGCAAACCCGTCCCCGTCCCCATCAACGTGCACGGGGTTAAATTTTCGCCCGCCCTCTAAACCCGTCGGGTTTTCTAAACCCACGGGGAACTCGTCCCCACGAGCAATCAATGAAAACAACAACATTTGAAAGAAAAACAGGAGCATATTACAGCAGCAGACGACAGCCGGGGAACCATTACAAGGATTCCGGTCTATTGCAGCAAAATTTATTGCTACAACTATGTTTTGTTGCAATAAAACGCAATATTACCACAAATTCTCTCGTTGTGGTAATAGGTCGCACATATTGCCAATACTTAGTTTGGTCACGATAAATAATAACTTTGTTGCAATAGAGGCCTCATATTGCAACAAACTGTATCGGCGCTGCAATATGGCAGCAGTATTGCGACAAACAGATTCTGTTGCATGAGGGCAGTCATTTTGTTGTAATAGAGACTAGGTATTTCAATAGAGTAACTATCCGTGGCAATATTCGGAAAGATATTGCAACACAGGCATGACGTTGCATTAGTTAGAAATATTGTTGCAAAAAAGTGGCTAGCTATTGCAACAAACTAAATCGGCGTTGCAATATGGTAGCGATATTGCGACAAAAAAATTCGGTTGCGCGAAGCAGTCATTTTGTTGCAATAGAGACTAGGTATTTCAACAAGATAACTATTCGTGGTAATATTCGAAAAGATATTGCAACATCGGTGTGACGTTGCATTAGTTGCAAGTAAATGAGTGGATAAATATATTATTCGAATTTATAGATATTAAGTTTTATTTTTTGCAAGCTCTAAGGAGTAACTAAATTATTTTTAAATTGCACCAATTTTAATTAACCAAGACTATGGAAAAACTTTATAAATGGATAGAACACACTTTCTTGATAGGAATACATATTTAACTCGTTACATTTGGATTTGAAATGGCCAAGAAATGTTCGCCTATGTAAAAAAAAATACTTGTTGACAAGTTCCAAAAAACATGTACGCAATTTCAAAATGTTTGTGAATTCAAAAAAGATTCAAGAATTTGTAAAAAAGTTCATGAATTTAGAAAATGTTCGCAACTTAAAAATTTGGTGAACATTTTTTCAATTTTGTGAACAAATTTTAAATTCGAAAAATGTTCACCCCAATTTGTAAAAATGTTTACCATTTTGAAAAAAAAATCATGAATTTTAAAATATTCGAAATTTCAAAAAAATTGTACGTACTGAGTGCAGGGGGTTACACACCAGGCCGCTCACACCAAATAGGAGATCGCCAAAAAAATGAACACGAACAAAAAACTAGAGCACACAGAAGACAACTGGGCCATAGCTTTAAAACAAAAAATACAGGCCCGTCCAGCCCGAAAGAAAAGACTATCTATACCTATACTATACCTACTATTAAAAGGGTATTCTTGGTTTTGTCCCGTTTTGTTTGGTCCCGTTTTTTCGTACCTTCGTCCGTCCGTCTTTCCTTTTATCGTACGTCAAGAGTGCCTTCGTACGTCCCGATCGATTGTTTTTGGCTTCTGGTCTGTTCACCCAGCGCTTGGCTGGGCCTCAGCCCGTTAAATTAAACACGGCTGAACCGTGCGATGTAAGCTGGCCCAGCTATCAGGCCTGCCGCGTGCTATAAGCCGGCCCAACTACACTGGCAGCCCACGCAAAAAATAAGCGTTTCAATCATGGGTACATACCATCTAGCTACGTCACTTTTGTGTTAGATAGAGACGCAAAGATTGGTTTTGTTTAGTCCCACCTTGCACACAATACAACCAGTTTATATACATTTTTAAGTTTCCTGGTTATCAAGGAGTTGTCCCAGGAAATAAAGAAAGGAGAATTCAAGGAAGGAAAGGAAATTGAGAAACGGAAAATAATCAAGGGAAAAATCATGCCACCTTTCAAAAAGTAAATAAGGAAAGCGAATTTTTTTTGTGAGCTTTTGACGCCCGACAAAACCACAGTTGTTGAAATTCTAATGCAAGGCTTGCTTCCTGCTGCGTTGGGGATTTTTCTATGTCCATGTTGAGTTGTCGGTGAAACGAAGAATGTTAACGAAAAAATAAATATCATATATGAATTTGTTTTTAACAAGAACCGTGGTGAGCCCCAAACACTATTTTAGTACAATATTTTTAAAATCTAGAAAATATACAAATATCCCCACTCGAACAAGCCCAAACATATAATAGTTGTTGCGAAGGTATGCTATCTCTCTCCGAATTTTGTGAGCGGTATTGGCTAAACTTTACCGAGTTCCTAATTTCTTTTAAGGAGAAGTTCATAATTTTATTTTGTTTCATGGAGGAAAGTATGTTGATGTAGGTAAAGAAATATTCTATAAGATTAGCATGTCCTATTTCGATAATTTTGGATCTTAAAAAAAATGACTAAAATTTGCATGAACAACGAATGTATTTTTGCACATATTATTATAAATAAACTTGAATATAAACTGTTTTTCCCGTTGCAACGCACGGGCATTTATGCTAGTGTATACCTAAATGGATTTCTGTTGCTAAAAAACTTAAATAGATTTCTTTTCACCCAAAAAAAACCTAAATAGATTCCTAATAGAAAAGACTAATATATAAGAAGTGCATCTCCAGATATATAGCACATACACGCTTTGTCTGGTGGTTAGCATGTGCTTCACCAGCGCACAGGTTTCAAGTTCGACACCCCCACGTGCTGTTTTTTTTCTTTTATTTCTCATATATCCCACTGACATATGGGCCCATTCAGACGAGCAGGACCGGGCTAACTGTCATACTGCAGAATACACTGTACATGGTTTGCATTGTTTGACAAAACTCCCAACAATGTTCAGAAAAATGTTTATTCCCATTCTAAATATAAACGTGACATTTAACGGAATACTCACATATTTCCAAATAATGTATGTGAAATTTTCCAAAATGTTTATACAATGTAAAAAAATTGCATAGTTTACAAATAATGTATGAGAAATTTTCAAATGTTTTTACAATGTAAAAGAAAAGTTTGCGTAGTTTGATAAAATTCCCAATAATGATGGACTAATAGTTATTTTGGAACTCGTCGACAAGTTTTTTTTGCATAGGCGAACATTCCTTGAAATTGGGGAACAAATTTTGAAATTCAGAAACATTTTTTGTGAAGAATATTTTTTAAATTCACGAATTTTATTTCAAATCGGCGAACATTTTTATAAAATTGAAACATTTTAAACAAATTCCGAAAAATTGTTTTGAATATTTTGAAAAAATATCATGGACATTTTTTGTGGACACGAACTTTATTTTTCTATCATGAATTTTTTTGGAAGCGATGAACGTTTTTTATAAAATTCATGAACATTTTATGAATTTACGAAATTTTTAAAAGACAAGTATATCTATATAATAGACAATGCATCCCCATATTAAACATATCACGGATTTGGCATGGTGGGAAGCGATGAATGTTTTTGAAAAAACTCATGAACATTTTTAAAATTTATGAAATTTTTAAAAGACAGGATATCTATATAATAGACGATGCATCCCCATATTAAACATATCACGGATTCGGCCTGGTGGCTTGCTTGCCCAACGATGGGGCAGAAGCTTAAGCGTGCGAATCCCCTCGTCGTGTTTTTTCCTTTTATTTGTCAGCACGCTTTTTTCTTTGTATTACTCGGCCCACAGACGAATGGGCCTGTTAGCTATAGAAATACGAGATACTATGTAGCGTGTAGAGTCAGGATTGTTGTTTCAACCTCAGAGACCGTATTGAGCACGTATTTTCTTGTGTCGGGACCGTATTGAAGCACTTTGCAACCAGCAGGACCAAGTTGGACCTCGCCAGCCAGCGACTACGAGGACGATAGATGCAATTATCTCGACTATAAATCGGAGAGAAAGATTTCTATTCTGAAGGATGCGGAACTTAATCAGGAGCAATAATCTACACTGCAGGAGAGTGAGAGTATCAAATAAAGGATTATTACTTCAAAGCAGGAAAGTGACCAGGTGGCAACTCGCAAAAATCAAAAGCCCCAACCCAATCAAATCACGAAGCACTACATAACATATGGACGACTCGAAGATATGGAAAAATCATGTGTGATCGACACACAAAATACATGTCTAAGCCAGCTTGGGTTGTCGCTTCCTGGCGCTGATGGACAGGGTCCACCACACGAGCATAGACCGGAGCGCTCTCAGCGCCCCAATTTGAGGGAGCTTAGAAACATAGAAGATTTGCACATAATTTTCTTGCTGGCCGGATGAGATTTATTTTGTGTGTGAAATGCTAGGACTAAATTTAACTTCATTGCAAAGCAATATTTGTTCTCAAAGTTTGAATTTTGTCATGGCAACTAGGAAGTAAACAAAGATACACAATATTTGAAAAATGTTACGGATACTTGCAAAGTTTGATGGTCAAATAACATTCGAGGAGTTCCGTACAAAAAAGACAAAATCACTGAAAATTAGTTGAAATGTAAGTGCGCTATTTGAGCATATTTTGTAATTTTGTCTTTTTGGTACAGAGCTCCTCGAATGTTATTTAACCACCAAACTTTGCAACCACCCTAGCATTTGTTGATGATCATTCCCACAAAGTTTTAGAATTTTTTTGAAATGTTTTCCTATGTTTTCTTGCGTGGGTGCACCGAAGGTGGGTGCAACCACTACTTTCCCTTTCAGTAGACACTGAAATATTATATTTCGGCCAAAATATTTCAGCAATTTCAGAAGTTCACAGGAAATCAATTTTTTTTTCTCGAAAATTTCAACTATTTTACTAAATTCAAGTGAATATTTCGGCCCTGTGGCTGAAATGCAAACTGAATTTCATTGAATTTTAGTGATTTCGGTTGGTGCTGAATTTTTTTGAAACTAAAATTGAAAACTATTGTTGGCATGGACGTGCAAAATGGGGAGACAAGGGGCGGGGAATGAAATGACGGACGCTTCTTCAAAACAAACACCACCATGTAATATTTCACCCGCAAAAAGTAAAATATTTGCGGGTGAAATATTTTGTTTTGAAGAAGCGTAATTTCATTCCTTCACCCGCAAAAAGTAAAATAAGAAATGAAATCAACACATTTATCCGAACAATGTTGAGCAATTTTTAACAAATACATCCTTTTGTTATTACAATGAAATTGCGGACAAGTCCTAACATCTTGCAGTCAACACCCTAAAGCTTTTGTTTTCTTAGAAACAAGGCCAAAATTTCGAAAATGTGTGAGAAATTCAATAGGAAATTTCGGCAGCATAACGGGACGGGTGGGAAAGAATCTCATGGTTAATTTGGAAAACGAAACAACACATGTCTTCTTCTATTTTCTGCACAGCGGCACTACAATCGCTCCATGGCCATGCCTTCTATTTCGTACTTCACATGGAAGGGAAATTACACCGCATGTCTTCCTAACTCATCGTTTAGAGAAAATAAGTATTAGAGAGATGACTTCAAGACAGTATCACATCCAATATATCGCTAATTTGGAAAAGTAAATTAAAGGCAACTCTTTTTCTAAAAACCTCAAAGTGATTCATTAAAAATTGTTTAAAGTTCTTGATATGGCAATTACACACAAAATTTTATTCCATTACAATTCAATGGTTGACAAATAATCGTACTACTCTGGCAGCATGGCACTGGCCTTATTGTTCAAATTTTATTATAAATTTGTTTGTTGGTAACATAAAATAAGGTTATATGGGCACCCTTTAATTAACTGAAATTAAAGGCATATGTTTTATGTGACCATGTACTGCACCAGAAGTTTACATATGTTTTAACAGAAAATTATGATAGTCAACTCGAAAACTATTATGATAGTACTACTGATGGATGAGCCCAAACTACCCAAATGTCGAACGTATTGATGAATCAAACAAGAATGCAGTGCTACCATGTGTTAAAACAACATCTCAATGCTAGTCAAACAACACATTCTTAGGACACAAAACTAGATCAAGTAGTAACATCGAATAGCTAGTACAAGGAACTCAGAAGAAGTTTATGTTTTACTGTAAGACAAGAGTTTTTAGCAGCAACCCTTGCAGCATCAGTGTTCTTTCTTCAGTTAGAAATAGGTGTAGTTTTCTTCAGTTTCAACGGCTAGACAAGAACTGCATACCAAAAGTTCCCCAAAACATGGACAACTGATGACTTCTCGTGACCTGGAAAGTTGCCAACAGTGATAGGCCCATGGCACTATATAACATAACTGCTAGAAAACAATGATATCTCGTCCGGCTATTACAAAAAGATATTATCTTATTATTTCCATCTAGGTTCCCTTCAGGCTAATAGACAAAAGAAATACACTACATGTCAGCCATAACAAAGTTGTCTGAATGTTTTTTAAACCCCACCCATGTGTTAATTAATTAAAAACAAGATTCTTACAATCGTTCATAACAAAGCTTGCCACACAGGGCGAAACGCTATTACATAACACACCATCAGAAGCACACGCTTTAGGACAAGTCACAAGGGCAGGGAAAATACTTTCATCCTCAACGCCACATATAGAGCACAAATGTGACACCCTTTGGTGATGAGAAACTCTATTTACCTGGACCGCCAAACTATTGGACGCAGCACACCAGACAAAAATTCTTATCTTTTGCGGAACTTTGCCTTCCAAATAACATCCCACAACCTCTTTTCCTCATTAACGACAGTCCTGGACATTCCTGTCTTGCATTTGTAATCCTTTAGATTTAAAGTCAGTCTACATGCACTTTTAACAGAAAATATACCATTTTTCTTAAAGTGCCAAGCAATTAGATCACCCTCACCCACAGACTGAATACGTAAATTTAGTATCTCGTCGGCATCATGGTGATAGAACAAGTGCCTAATTTAATTTTCAGCCCATCTTCTTGTCCAGCTCATGAATAATTCAGACACCATTTCAGTCCAGTTCGATTCTTTTTGGCTATAACTTTTAGGCCCGACTTTCTAGGTAGCTAGTTATCTCTTCGGATATTTACATTTTTACCATCGAAGAAGATGTTGTATTGGCGAATGCAGCTGCTCGGCAGCACCAGGCCACCTCTTGTGGTGGTGTGCATCGCAATCACTCTTAAGAATTTTAGTGTTCGGTAATTAATTCTAGCATAATAGGTTTTTCTTGCTATCGTAAGAATAATTTAATCGTCATTGATCTGCAAACAGGCTCACACAATTGTAAATTAAGCTAGGCCATTGGGTAGGTTCTAAATACACTGAAGAAATTGATTTAGCACATATGTCTTCCCAACCATATGAGGAATAAGGTAGGCAGGCCCAAATAAAATCCCACTTTTTCAAAAAAATGGCACAACTTTAAAACCTTTTTTCTGGGCATTTCATATATTTGCTTTACAAGTTTAAAATGCATGGTAATGTAGAGAACTGAACAAGGAGAGTTGTGAAAAGATCCTCACTATAGCCAGTCTAAGTCAGACTAGGTCAAGCCAAATTTGGAGAATTGGCCTAATTAGGGTCTTCACGAGCTATACGACAAAAATGTTTTAAAAAATAAAATTTTATAGTGAAATTCCTGGGTAGTTGATTTTATACAAATAGATAGTAATACAACCAGACTCCCATCTTTCTCGGTAGCAATAGAAACTTCACAGCCCAGCCGTGATCGTGATTACAACAATGACCATAAAAACCAAATACCAGCTGCATTCGCAAATCAATGAATTTAACACAAAAAGCAAAGGTAAGCCTGAAGAAGAGGAAAAGGCCACCGTCTCCTTCACATGTGAGAGTTGTCGTGGTCTTTTTGTTTCTGTCTCATGGCTAGGACGCCATAAAGCAAAAAAAATATTGACCATCGGCCAGCTCTCTCTCTGATGTCCTGAATTACAGATTATATTTCTTTTTTCTGCTACGTAGAAGCAAGTATCATTCCTTTATCAGCTAGTGAATCTCACAAGCTGATAATTGTAGAGCGAAATCATCATTTAACTGACAAATGGTGTAGTATCAACTTTTTTTAGAAAAGGAGGATGATCCCCGGCTTCTGCATCTGGGCGATGCATATGGCCACTTTATTAATTATTCTCACGAGACCTTACAAAGCCATACAACAGCAAGACTAAAGCCACCGTCTAAGCAACAACCGTCGCTACACCTATCCAATTGATGAAGGGGCGCAGATAGTCTGGGCCTAATACCAAACAGACATCGCAGCCAAACCTAAACATCTAAGACCGGAGGTCCCAACTAGGACGCCTGCCGGGTATGGGGCACCTACCAGTCCGGCACACTCCTCAACCAGGACGCCTGCCGGGTATGAGGCCGCCGCAGCCACCTGCCACCAATCCATCTTCAGAGCTGTACTGTTGCATGTACCGTGCTAGGTCTCTCTGTCATCGACGCCACCACAACGCCCGCAGCGTCGTCCTCCTGCGCGAGTCCATCCTCCCATAGCAAACTCCAAATCTGCACTGCGCCACGCCGTCAAGATCCGTCGCCATCAGTGTGTAGGATGAAGCACCGCTCCACCAAAGAATCCATCCTCTGGTCCCTCAATCACGTGTGTACCTCCAAGAATGACGCCCCCAAGGGAGGAACGACACCAGAGCGCCGCCGTCATCCGATCATTCGATCTAGGGTTTCCCCTGAAGGTAGCAGAGAGTGGCCTTGAACTTCTCCACGGCGATGCCTTCAAAAAGGGAACGACGCAGATAGCACCGCCACCGCCGGCCTTAGCAGAAGCCGAAGGCAGGTTTTCACCCAGATCAGTTCGAAGGGATCCAACTCTCGTGCCCGGGCCGCCGTCACCACCAGCACCACCAGGCAGACCCTGGAGTACCGGCAGATGAGCGAACCGCCGGCACCACCGCATCCAAATCGCCGGCCAAGCCGGGCCGCCGCCATCCCCCGTGCCGTCCGGGTCAGAGACGGAGCCGCCGACCGCGCACAGAGACCATCGCCGCCTGCACACGCCAGAGCGCCGCCGAGAGCCCAGCGCCCGCCACCGCTTGCCGAAGCCAACCGCCGCCCGAGCACTGGCGCCACCATGGAGTCAGATCGGGGGGGGGGGGGGGGAAGACGTCGCGTGCCAACCACCCTCGCGGACCCCGCCGCACGCCCGAGCGTCGGCGCCACCGCGGCGCCATCAGATCGGAAGGAGGACAAACCCGCGCCTCGCCGCCCAGCGCAGACTACGCCGCCACCGCCACCACCAAGCAGGGGAGCCCCGCCCAGATCCGCCGGCGGCCCGACCTGCCGCCGAGCCGAGCGCCGCCGCGAGGGCAGGCCGTCCCGCGCCGCCCAGGAACCTCGTGAGGAGGGAGGGAGCCCCGCCGCCGCCGACGCATGCGCGGGCTTTGCCCGGCGGCGAGGGAGAGGTAAGGCGAGAAAGGGGAACGGTGGCGGCGATCTAGGGTTCCGCCCGGACCGCTCGTGGGAGCGGCACGGGGGACGGAGGTTGAGTTGGCCAAACAGGCAAATGGTGTAGTATCAATGGATCCTTCTCAACGTAAACGTTACCATGATCGGGTTAGGCATATGCAGATGACACCACATCAGATAAAAAATCGTTTGCAAAGAATCGTGAGTACAAACGAATCAAGCGAGGTGCAATGTGCATTCCGTAATAGGGGAGATCGGTATGAGTGCCAACGAAGACACACACTTGGCAATTGAATCTTCTATAGTGACAGAAGGTATTTTATGGTGTGTTATTAAAAAAATCATCTTTCCTATCCATGATTATGTGATGACATTAGATGTATTTTTTCTGCTACGTAGAAGCAAGTATCATTCCTTTATCAGCTAGTGAATTACATATTAAGTTCGAGCATTGAAGTCGATGATATCTGTACAGTTGCCAAACAGGAGGAGTGCAGTATTTCCCCTTGTGTTTCCTTTTCAGGACAAGTGCCTCATATTATGGTTTCTGTAGGAACTCAAAGAACCCTTTGATGCTCCTACATGGCTAGTTTGCTAGTAATTGATGTTATCACACAAGAGAGAGCACCAATGCGTTTGCCAGGAGGAAGATGACTCGAATCGTGGCAGTGCGGGAGGGTGTGGAAGAAGAATGGATCCCCATGAATCCAATCCAATGAGAGGAAGAAGAATCCCACACATTCACCTTGGCCGCCGCAACCAAACAGGGTGGCCACATGTCGGCGGGCATCCCAAACTGCATGCACACAACGAAGCAACCAGATGCGGATCGTCCGTGGATCATATTCATACATAACCCTGCTTCAAGTTCCATCGTCAAGGTCTTGTCTTGCATACATACCCCTGCTCCTCCGTGGATCAGATTCATACATACCCCCTGCTCCTCTTACACGCATTCATGTTTGCTGACCGCCTAGGCACCTGCCCGGCATTCACACTAGCGCATCGACTGAAAAGGTTACTCCGGCCGCTACCCGCATTGAAGCAGAGTTGGTCCACATCAGACGAAGGCGGCTGAGCGTCTGCGTCGGTTATGTTGTATTTTATGATTTTTGGTTTTCACATCACCTTGTTATCGAGAATTTGAAACTATTTTAAACCATTAGTTATGTTAATTTTTGATTGCAGCTAGCTTCGTATTTGAATTTATGGGTTTTGATTGAAAGGGCTTCCATTTGTACATTAATTTTTTAAGAACTTGAATGTTTCGCTCTGGGGAAGTTCATTTCCTAGATTCGCCACGGTCATGTGACACCGGAAGATGGGCGGTCGGGTAGATGGAAGCATGGAGGACGTTCCGCGAGGAACTTTGGCACGGGAAGCAGGCTCTTTCCTTGTGGATTACATAAGGAAGGAATGTAATCCTGCTGCTAGTTGATGAATTAATAAAGATCTTGATTATTTAAAAAAAATCCTTGCAGTCACGTACCAGCACTTTTTTGTTTTGAGGTTAGTCACTTAGGAGTACATTTTTTTAGAGAAAGTACCACATATCCATTATTAAACAAACAAATTATATTGAGTACATTTGCCCAATCTAACCATCGTCCATCGTCGATTACCGCCGCCACCATGGCACCACCGGAGAAGATGTGAGCAACTTACAGATCCAGGTCTAAAAGAACGGCATTGCAAACCACACTGCTTTGTGAACCGATTAAACGGCCCACCGGAGATGACGAAACCGAGTCTTTGTGGCACGTCGATCGGGGATCATCCTGAACTCTGCCAGGTCCTGACGGCGGCGTCTTGTACTTGCGATTCTTTCTTTTATAAAGCTATGGTACGCAATTTGCATATTCTAAAAAAACATATGCTTGCTTCTAGCACCTCTTCTTCTGTTTTTGATTTTATTAGGTTAGTCACGAACTAGTACTTGAGATGCATGCGTTTGAAGACAAAAGAGGAAGAAGATGCATGCATTTGAGCGGCGAGTTTCTAGATGCAAAGAAGAACAATTATAGGGTTCACATGTTCTTGTACTACTACATCAGACATGACGATCTGATCAACTCAATAAATTTGGCTTGAGCATGGCGGACAACAATAATGAGCTTAACGAACTCTCTGATCCCCTTTCCCAAGCAATTTGAGCCGACAACGTCTGCGGTTTTCCAGATCAGAATCTTCCAAGCAAAGCCCAGAGGCGTCAGCCTCAGCAGGCATTTTTTTATGGACCAGGCGTCTGTTTGACCTGGAATCGTCTTCCTAGCTCTTGTTATCGTTTGTTTTCGCATCTTCCTATCCATTTCCATCCATGAACTGGTAACGTGGTGAGTACATCGCGTAACCGGCGAGTATGCTTTTCGAGGGAAGTGGAACCTGTGCTAGATGTGCTCAGGAGGGCCACACGACGCAGGCCTTGTCAGCACATGCAACATAAAGTGGTCGCCTCATGGTCTGCCACACGTCCCCCAATAATTGAACAAACGTGTTGAAGGAGTTACCGGACCAAGCAAACGCTACTGGAAATTTCGTATACATTAGGTGTCATAGTCTTTGCCGAGAGCCAAAACCACGGGCACCCGATAAAGTAAGAGACGTCAGTTTGAAAGTTTGATGTTCTCCTTTCTCCATAGGCAGGTATTCCTTAAGGCATTTTTCAGAAAAATCTCTCATTCACCTGTAGGGTACTCAAGCTCCAGTCCCTCAAATCCCTCCATTATTTCAACCATCGCGATAATACCAAAGCCATGTGGAAGCGGAAGGCAATGAAAAGCTCCCTCAGCTCGAGGAGGTAAGACAGAGCCGACGGACACCTTCAAGGTCAGGTTATGGCATTTCGCCATTAGCACACAATGTTCATTCTCCGTGATACTATCCACGGGGTAGCGAGGAGCCATGATATCAGGCTGAACGAGCTCCATGGAAGCCACATTGCTTCTCCGCTAAGATGGTGGGGTAGCTTCGGAGGCAGTGTCGAATGAAGGATCTTCGTGCCGCTGATATGGTTGGCCGGTAGCTTGTTGGCTCTCAAGTTCCTCTAGTTTCGCTAATCTTGCATTGATCTTCTGCATTTCGCTTGATTCCTCTTTCTCTCACAGCTTCTATAACCACTGCTGTTAGGAAACCCATGAAAATGGAGCCTGATGTGCCTCGTGTTCGTCCAGGGTGTTCAGGATTCCCGAGGGCCTCTATCAGCTCGTCCTTCTCTCTGTCGGGAATGAACCTCCCTTCCTGCGCTGCCTTGATTGCTTCCTCAAGCTTCTCGACGGGTATTGCAAGTTGAGCGTTCGTCCAAACACACTTCCCTGATTCTGGGTCCAAAGTTCCCCCATCCCCGAAGAACCAAGTCCTTAACCAATTTGGCCAGTGCAATGCCACTAGTTGGACCCCTTTAGCAAGCAGGTCTTGCTCAGCTTTGTCCCACATAGGCCGGACTTCGCTGTAGCCACCTGACCCGTAACATGGTGATATTGCTTCTTCGCAGCATTTTGCTTGTTTGTCAGTGACCTTTGCTTAGCCTTCTCCGATTTCTTGTAGGTCATAAATGCGGGGCAGTGATCTCTTATCTTCTCATATTGATCGATGAGTTCTGAAGTCTCGTCTTTGTCGATAAAAATTTTCTTCAAATATTCCTTCCAGTTCTTGAATAGTTCTGCCATCTTCTTAAGAGCAAACGCACCTTTCGATGTATAACTGGGTTATTCGTATCCTCCGGTAGGCTGAAATTTGTCATCAACGAGGTCCAAAGATCATCTTTCAGTCTATCTTGGACATAAGAAACTTCAGTGTCCTTCTTATTCCATTCTTGGATGCTGATCGAGACGTTGTCCCTAACAATAACTTCGCACTGATGTATAAATTTGATCTTGGTCCGCTTGGGAGCAATCGATTGGCCATCTCGAGCAACTTCTTCCATCGTGAACCTTTCATCCTAGCCCAACAATTTCTTCGGGCTTCGTCTCCTTACCGAAATTTGGCTCGATCCGGAGGGCTAAAAGAAGAAAAAAGCGTCAATATATGTACATACAAAACAATTAATGCATCTAATCAGTAGAGAGAGTAAATAATAAGCATTGGTAATTGGAAGCATGTAGGAGAATCACCTTGTCGTGTACTACCGCTGCATCCCATGTAGGAGAATCACCTTGTCGTAAAACAGATCTTCCTCGAACCGTAAACGCGTTATGTGGGTCGGCATTATACGGGGTCGGCTAGAAATGCTTTTAGTCTGGTTTCGTGGGGTCTATGCATTACAACGAAAAATTACCTGCAAATGGAGCAGAGTTTTTACCAGTGGCAGCGAATACGAGATCAAATCACCGTTTTGAAGAGCAAGGCGACGAAGAAAGTTGGACACCCATCCCACATCTGGGAAGGCTTGGTTTTTTACTTTCAGTGTAATTTTGTTGAACTCAGAGGAGACTGGTCAACCCTCGGCCCTAACGAATCCCGTCGTCTCTGCCTCAAAGTGTTGTTCGTTGTGCTGCTCTCTCTTTTACACACACAAAATTAACCGATTCAACACCTAGCTGTCATGATGTGGTTCACCGTTGACACACACATGTAACCGGTAGCATCGCATCATCCCATTCCCATGAACGCTGAGTTTCTAGAAGAAAAAAAGAACAATGAGTTTCTAGAAGCGAAAAGGAACAATGAGTTCCTAGAAGCGAAAAAAAGAACAATCCTACAATCATCCACTTGCATGTTAGCGAGCGTCATCCCTCGTGTCATCATTACAGTCAAACAACGTTCTTCTAGTACATGAGCGCCATATACTCTGCTATCAATCAACAACAATAATGAGCTTAACTAAACTTTTTCTTGAGTGCGTCTGTGTGTGTGTGTGTGTGTACGTACTGACGAGACGTCTTCATTAGTTGATCCAACATTCGGGCTGACAACGTCAGCAGTTTTCCAGATCAGAATCTTCCAAGCAAACCCCAGAGGCGTCAGCCTCAGCAGGCATTTGTTTATTGACGAGGCGTCTGTTTGACATGGAATCGTCTTCCTAGCCCGTGTTATTATTTGTTTTCGCATCTTCCTATCCATTTCCATCCATGAACCCGTAGGTACTAGTCTACGCACTCAGACTGGCCCACGGCGCTGACGTTGCAACACATAAAGCTCGGGCCAGAGACGAGTAGGAGGTCAGAGTTCACACTCAGACGTGCGGCAGAACTGTAGTTGAGAAGCAACAAGAAACAGCTCATACTTGATCGCGTGGAGATCGTTCGTTCAATCAGCTTGGATTGATTTCATGGCGCGCGGGAAGGTGGCCGAGTGCATACGGAAGCGTGCGATGCAGAGGAAGTCAGCGGGCAGGCGCCGGAGCAAGGAGAGCGGGGCGTCCGAGCCGATACTGCCGTGGGAGGCGGGGCCGAAGAGCTGGAGCAGCTCCAGCGGGGCGCCTAGCGGGAGCGGGAATGATACGTTCGAGTGCGCCGGTGGCGGTGCGTCACCGGCGCACTCGAAGTCCTGGGCGAGCGCCTTCTTGTCGGCACTTTTGCGGTGGCGGCGGCTCGTGAACGTGCTGGCCGTGCTGTGGGAGCAGGTGGTGTACCACATGATGTGGCTGGTGGAGTCCGTGGTGTTGGTGGGAAGGCTCTGCTTCTTCCTCATGCGCTTCGGCTTCAAGCAGCTCTGAGTCCATTCTCCCCTTGCCGCCAAGGAGTTGAGGGTGGAGAAGCAGATTGCGTTGACTTTTTTTCCCCTTCAATTTTCTTAATTTTGTGCAGACTCGTTTGCCGTTTTTCCGAGGCGTTCAATCCCTAAAGTTGTACATGCCCTTCAGCCCCACTTCTGTGCATAAAGAAATTTCTTCGTTGGTTCAGCTAAATGTATATGTCTCATGATCATAAGATATTCATGTATTTCTTTTTCTTCTTCTGAGCGGATCTTATTTGATCAGAATAGAACGCACGGCCGCCGCATCGTCCTCCATGCCTCCATGGGCATTACGGGTGAACCCTAGCCGCCGCGCCATCGGGAGGCCTTCCTCCACCAGCTCTCGCACCACCACCACCAGAGGGCTGGGCGGCAAAGCCGGACCGGGCCCCGGGATGGTGGCGGCGGGGCAGATTCATCCCCGTCTAGCGCTGCGTTCCCCTCCCCACCACCTTCCCCGAGATCCCATCATGGTGCGGCTAGGGGTACCCACTCCGGCGGTTGCGACTAGTCGGGCGAGTGTCGTGGCATCCTTGGTGAGGCGCATCGCTTTCGCTGCGTTGCCCGCCCTCTACCTTGCGAGCTCACATTCCTGGATGTCGAGCCGCAATGCGACAGTGGAGGGTGCCTATCTCCGTCGAAGTCAAGGAACGGCGGTTGGCGTTGCGGAGGAGGTCGTCCCCCGAGCCGGAGGGCAGCGTGACGGGCGTGGACCGCTAGCCGGACCGGCTAGATCTGGCCTCCGCCGCACGCCGTCCACGCATCATGTGTGTCGCACTGCGAGTTGCCCTTTCCTCATATTCGAGAGTCGCCACCGCAGGCTTGGCGGTGCGGGGACGAGCTCCCAGCACGGCCGGTCGGAGCAGGTGCTTAAGGTGACGTGCGCGGAGCATGACGTGTCGGCAGGTACTGCGATAGGCGTGCATAGCTTGGGCTAAGCCACCGAACCACCGGGGAGGGCGCGGAACACAAGCTCCCGCCTCTAATCATCCGTGACTGGCGGAGGTCAATTTGAACGAGGAGCAGCTCCTCACCTGCAAGTGAGGCTGGATTCCTCCTTGAGAAGCACGTCTCAGTTCATGGTGTCAAACTCGTTGCCAGATCCGTTGCCAGAGCGGACCATCATGGTGTGGTGAGGAGAAGGGATGGGAATCATGTTAGGAAACGTTGCATAGAAAACAAAAAAAAAATCTACACATACGCAATGATCTATCCAGTGGCGGAGCCAAGGGGGGCGAGCAGGGGCCTAGCCCCCCTAACGATCGACAATTTTGCTTCGAGCTACCTGTAATTAGCAATGAGATTGGATCAGTCTACGTACTTGGCCCCCCCCCCCCCCCCTGGCCCAGACGGAGAGAGTAAAACAATTCTGGAGAAAGGAAGGCCATAGAAAAGCCCACTAATGCCGTGGCCTCCTTTTCCATCTACTACGTACTAACTACTAGCCCATTAGGCCATGACGTTACCCTAAAAGAATAGGTTAGCCCTCGTGATTAAAAGCATAATTGGTTTGTTGCCAATATTTGGCTTGCCAAATGTTGGTATTGCCAACTATTGGCAATACCAAGATTTGTCAACTATTGACAATTTTATATGAGATAGGCAAAACAACTCGTAGCCAACCAAGTAGTTGTCAATATTTGGCATTATGCTCTAAGGCTGCCAGCCCGCCGTCGCTGCTCCTTCTTGCCTCACTAACCCTGATTAAATTTAGTCCGATTAAACTAGGCGACACCGGCTCCGCGTTGGGAAATCCTTCATACTACACTCCAATTCTCCGGTGGTCAAGCCAACTAGTCAATTCGACCGGAGTATTGTCTATTAGTCTCTCAATCCCCATCTTATGTACAACGAAATTGTCCATCCAATTTTTAATTATCTTGATTGTGTGATCTACTATGCTATTGATTTTTAATTTCTTTGATTGTGTAATCTGCAGAACGGTTATGAATAGAACAACGTCGCCAAACATCTTAAGGATTAATTCGATTTCTAAGCATGTTGTTTCAGTTGCTCTATCTATTGATAATCTAAAGTGCAAGTTATCAATCCAGTCCAAGGGGAGATGACTTGCTTCAGAATTGCATGATAATTTCCACTAAATTTAATTACCCATCAACTAAGTTATGATCTGAGAAAGTATTTTATTTTTTATTGTATTGAAATTTTTCTGGCTGAATTTAAATGAATACAATTGTATCAATGTTCTAGTTGCGCATACTTTTTTTTAGCACTAGACAAATTTTTTCCGAGTTGCCTTGGCCCCCGCTATACCCAAATCCTGGCTCCGCCCCTGGATCTATCCATGGAGATGCATAGCAACGAGGGGGAGAGTGTGTCTACGTACCCTCATATACCGTAAGCGGAAGCGTTTCTCAATGCGGTTGATGTAGTCGAACTTCTTCGCACTTCAACCGATCAAGTATCAAATGCACGGCACCTCCGTGTTCTGCACACGTTCAGCTCGGTGACGTCCCTCGCCTTCTTGATTCCGCAAGACGTCGAGGTAGTAGATGAGTTCTATCAGCACGACGGCGTGGTGACGGTGATGGTGAAGTGATCCTCGCAGGGCTTCGCCTAAGCACTACGAAAATATGACCAAGGGTGTAAACGATGGAGGGGGCGCCGCACACGGCTAGGCAATTGTCTGGGATATGCTAGCCCCCCCCCCCCCCACATATATATAGGTGGGAGGAAGAGGGGAGAGGCCAGGAGGCGCCCCAAGTAGGACTGGATCCTACTTGGGTTCCTCCTAGGCCAGCCGCACCCCCCCTTCCTTATTTACCAGAGGGGGAAGGAAAGAGGAGGGGGAGGCCGAATCCCTCCCCCCCTTTCCGTTCTCTTCCCCCTTTCCTTCTCCCTTTGGTTTGGCCCATATGGAGGGCGCACCAGCCCCTGGTGGCTGGTGTGTTTCCTCTCTTGGCCCATTAGGCCCATATCTTTTGCCGGGGGTGCCCGGAACCCCTTCCGGTGACCCGATATGTACCCGGTACCCCGGAACACTTTCGGTGTCCGAATACCATCATCCTATATATCAATCTTTACCTCCCGACCATTTCGAGACTCATCGTCATGTCCGTGATCTCATCCGGGACTCCGAAAAACATTCGGTCACCAAATCACATAACTCATATAACACTATATCGTCATCGAACGTTAAGCGTGCGGACCCTATGGGTTCGAGAACTATGTAGACATGACCGAGATACCAAGATCTTTATCGGTCGAACCGTTATGACAACATACATAATTCTCTTTGTCCATCAGTATGTTACTTGCCCGAGATTCGATAGTCGGTATCTTCATACCTAGTTCAATCTCGTTACCGGCAAGTTTCTTACTTGTTCCGTAATACATCACCTTGTGACTAACTCCTTAGTCGTTTGCTTGCAAGCTTATGATGTGTATTACCGAGAGGGCCCAGAGATACCTCTCCGATACTCGGAGTGACAAATCCTAATCTCGATCTATGCCAACTCAACAAACACCTTCGGAGATACCTGTAGAGCATCTTTATAATCACCCAGTTACGTTGTGACGTTTTATAGCACACAAGGCATTCCTCCGGTATCCGAGAGTTGCATAATCTCATAATTGAAGAAATATGTAGTTGACATGAAGAAAGCAATAGCAATAAAACTTAACAATCATAATGCTAAACTAACGGATGGGTCTTGTCCATCACATGATTCTCCTAATAATGTGATCCCGTTATCAAATGACAACACATGTCCATGGTTAGAAAACCTTAACCATCTTTGATCAACGAGCTAGTCTAGTAGAGGCTTACTAGGGACACAGTATTTGTTTATGTATTCACACATGTATTTAAGTTTTGGATCAATACAATTATAGCATGAATAATAAACCTTTATCATGAATAAATAAATATAGAATAACAACTTTATTATTGCTCTAGGGAATATTTCCTTCAGATCGAAGCATACTGGATTGTGAATGGAGCGCTCAACACTGGTCTAGGGTTTTGTTTGGGGTGGTGCGGAGTGGAGTCGGATGGGGCTGGCCTGGGCACATCCAGGCACATCCAGACAGCCCCATATCTGCCACATATGGGTTAGGTTTGGGTAGTGTCGGACAACCCGGACATTTTGGCTTGGCGTGTGGGCCAGTTGGGCGGCCATTTTGTGACCGGGAAATCCAGCCATATGTTTATTAAGATTTTTGTACACAGATGCTCTAAAGGCTCTAAAGTTAAATTTCTTAAAGTAATCTATCATGTAGAATTGCTACAAAATTCCACTAATCATAGAAAATGCAAAAGAATTTAATATAGTAATTCATCTGTATCAGTATTCAATGTATTTTTTATATGTCATTCTGGATAACCCTGAACTTGTGATTGATGTGTATGAATTTCTAATGGTATGTAGGACATTGCACTTTGTAATGTGTGTAACGAACTTGTGATATATGTCTTTGAGAATGAACTTGTGATATATGTAAGGGGTATCGCGAAGATACCAATTACACTTAGGATGCACGTACAAAATGTCGTAACGACATTCAGGATGCACATAGCCAAAGGAAAAAAAATAAAGGTCCCATCACAGTGATCGACTCCTCCCAGCAGCCACACACAAACCACCACCAAATACAGCACCCGAAAAATATAAAAGGTCTTCAAAAGCAATGCCTTTTAAGAACAAGAAAAAAACAATCATACAGACATACAGTTAGCCACCACCTGCATGTTAGCGTCATCGCTCCTGTCATCAGAGTCAAACAATGTTTTTTTACATCAGAGACGATGAAGCGATCAACGGAATAAATTTGGCTTGGACACCACGGCGGCATACTCCAATCAAACAACAATGATGAGCTCAACTTACTGGTCCTAACTAACTAACGAGACATATTAATAATTAGTTAATCAAACTTCTCCGATCCACTTTCCAAGCCATCTATCAGAACGTCAGCATTTTGAGCATTTCTTGAGATCGGAATCTTCCCAGCAAACCCCACAGCCATCGGGCTCAAGCAGAGGCATTCCTTCATTGACCAGGCTTACGTACGTCTGACAAAGAATCATTTTCCTTTATAGTCGCCAACATATAAAGCTCGGTCAGGAGGAGTCAGACATGCAGAGCTGTAGCAAACAAGCAACAAGAACAAGAAGCAACTGACTCGATCGTGTGGAGATCGTTCGATCAACTTGGATTGCCAAGATTTGATGGCGCGCGGGAAGGTGGCCGAGTGGATACGGAAGCGTACCATTCTGAGGAAGCCGGCGGCCAAGCAGCAGAGCAAGAACAGCGGGGCGTCGGAACTGATACTGCGGAAGGAGGCAGCGTTGGAGAGCTGCGGCAGTGCCGCCAACACCTAGGAATGCGGCCGTGAGCGGGAGCGGGAATGGTGCTGGCGGTGGCGGTGCTCTACCGACATTCCAAGTCCCGGGCGAGGGCCTTCCTGTCGGCGCTGATGCGGTGGCGGCCGCGAGTGAACGTGCTGATCGTGCAGTGCGAGCAGGTGGTGTACCACGTGATGTGGCTGGTGGAGTCCGTGGTGTTGGTGGGCAGGCTCTGCTTCTTCCTCATGCGCTTCGGCTTCCAGCAGCTCTGACTTCATTTCTCCCGTTACCGCCATGGCGTTGAGAGTGGAGGACATAGAAGGAGGTTGCGTTAGCTGGATTTCGTTTTCTTTTTCTTTCTTTTGTGTAGATTCGGTTGCCGTTTTCCGAGGCTTTCGATCCGTAAGAAGTTGTATAAATGCCCCCAAGCCCCACTCTTGTGCTTTTTTTTTCGAAAAGGGGACTCCCCGGCCTCTGCATCAGAACGATGCATACGGCCACATTAGATAAATAAAGAGGTTCAATAAGGTCTTATAGTCTGAAACAAAATAACGGCAAGCTCACAAAGAGCCACAACGTCAAAAACAATAGGCCCAAAAGCCACAACCGGCTGGCATAATAAAGATAGGTAAACTAATCACCTATCCTATTACATGACCGCCATCCAAACCGATTGAAGATATTCCGCGCTACCATCTATCAGCGGACAGATCCAGTAACCAAACGCTCCCTGGCCTCCGTCGGAGTGAGTAACGACCACATACGGATAAGCGCAGTAGCCCGGAATAAAACCTGCAAAAAATGAATATTTGTTGTTCTGTTAAAAGCCAAATCATTTCTGTAGTTCCAAATTGTACACAACAAAGCACATACTCCTACGCGAATGTGTCTAGCTGTTTCGGACTCTATCCCAACAAGCCACGTTCCAAATAACGTACTGACCGAATTCGGAGGAGTAATGTTAAAGGCAATATGCACCGTGTGCCACAAAACTCTCATAATCATAAGATGTTCTGGTATCTCTACTTTTAGTCTGTGGTGGCCTCGCCCTCTCTTCTTAGCCGTGCCAAACAAGGCCGTTTGACTCATGTACGGTCGGTGTATTCCTTACTGATGACCTTTAAAAAGATTGGCCGCGTCACGAGCCGTTGGACACACCACACGGTAACCGTCCGATCCACAGGTTGCAATATGGGTCATGTTGTGCTCAAAGACTTGCACGGCGAGTGCTTTGCAACATGCTCAGTCGTCGCCCTCACGCAATATCGGTGCCCTGGGAAACATCTCCGGCAAGCTCGCACTACTGGCGCCTCCCACAACTGCTCAGATGTTGCAAAATGTCGCGTTTGACGGCGTCCCTTTGCAACACGGCGACGCTAAACAGCATTGTCAGCCGATATGCCACTCCGCTAGCAACACGTAGTGACCAGCAACTGACAGTGGTGTTGTTGTAGCCACCCCAGCTCGCTAGCGGTAGCTGGCCTCCTTTGACCGAAAATGTGGCAGCGGTGGTCGGGTTCAGGCGACAGCCCCTGAGCTTGGGAGAAGCGCATCGGCTGGAGAGAGAAGCCCATAATGTAGGCTGAGGAGACAAAGAGAAAAGAGGAGGGGTGCTCTGGTGGTTGTCGGGTGAAGGACAAAGATAGAAGGGAGGAGGCTGAGGAAAAAACAAATGGGCGCGAACCCTTCAGGCGAAGATAAGGTGGGGGAGATATAGTGGTACACGGGGCCCACCAAGCTGCATGGCATACTAACGATGTTGTCGTTCGATCAAAGGAGATATAGTGGGAGTAACAAGGTAATAACATGCATGCCACACACGCAAAATAGATAATGTGGCAAGTAAGTAAAGAGAAGAGAGAGAAATTGAACAATATAATATGTTACCATCACATAGCGTCTCTCAATGAACAATGACTTTCAAAATAGTAATGCGTGTTACCAGTCTAAGTTACTCACCACCATGGCCAGCCTAACAGGAATAATTTTCCATTCTCCAACAATTTGACCACATATATGGTCAACTATAGGACATAAGATGCATAGCACATGTACCTTTATTGAAATTTCCTTTGCAAATAACAAAAGCTATAATGGTAGGCCAGCATCGATTTTAATTTGCAACACGTCGGCCAGAGCAAATACTAGCCGGGTCGCAAGCCGTCCAATGCGTGTGATTCCCACCGTGCAACTCGTTTCTCTCCCCGACCCATCCTATGTTGCAACATGATCCATTTTGCAAACTTCGTCGCAATGTGACCCATGTTGCAAACCCCGTTGCTTCACAACCAATGTTGCGAAAGCACCTCTAGCAAGCCCCCCCCTCCCCCCCCCCCCCTGCATTTTGTAGCATGATCCTTGTTGCAAGCACCTTTGGTGAGTCCTCCTTGCAACACAACCCCCTGTTCCAAAGCACCTCAAGTGAGACCTCCTCCCCCCCCTCTTACATTATTTGTGTTGCCAATTCCGGCGACCACCACAACATCGTAGATGCTCAAGATGAGTCCCAACTGCATATCATCGCCCTGTCGTACTCATTGTAGCAGCGCCGCCCTGCCTTGCGGTCATGCCCATTGCCATTGTATCGGCGCCGAGATTTTTCCCACTTGCAAAAAATGTGTTGTTGTGGGTTGCAACCACAATAGCGGTGGTGGCGGAGCCTTATCTCTCCTTGGTCAATGATGGTTTTTAGCAGTGGTGGTGGGCACAACAACGCTCGACCGATGATGGGGGGTTCGACGGGAGATTTACTAGAGGAAGAAGAAGGCCATGATAGGAAAAATGAGTGGACGGTGCTTCGCTACGAGATAAGGCTTGAAGCCGTTAGTGGTGGGCACGGGATCCCATAGGACACACGTCGCGCGGGGAAGGTGGTCGACGTGTGCCCAATTATCACATGATTGAGCTCGAGGTTTCCCCTTTTAATTTGTGTTGCAAGGTTAGTGTTTCGTTTGGACACATGAACTCAAGAAATAGAAATGGGAAATGTGTAATAATTAAGATGTCATCTATCCTCCAGCAGCCGCCCCTGCTCGGGTTTGCAACAGCGGCGGTTCTCTCCGGCCCCAATGGTTATCCAGGGGTGTGGCTGCTTGCGTGGGCTCAACCGATGGTGCCGGCGGGTTACAACGGCAGGGGAGGAGGAGACGAGATATGGATGACGCGATCGTGAAGAAGATGCATTTGTATTCAGGATAAGGGAGAGAGATACGTGTTGTGCGTTCGACGCGGCTAATTTCGTTTGAGAAACCAATCTGCTGCATTAAAATGTATCCTTTCTTAAGAAGTGGGTTGGAGGGATCTCCTATTCCGTGACTACCGCGAGAAAAAGCGCGAACACGCGCAACCCATGCGACCCTCCCCCGGACCATTTTTGGCCGGCCCATGTGCGGGGCAGGGCGCCCATTTTTCGTTCATTTTTTATTTTCCTATATTTTTTTTCTTCTTTAAATAAAATATTAGTTTCCCAAAATATGTTTATAATCTAAAAAATTCCTAAAATTTCAAAAAGGTTCATAAATTTTAAAAATAGTCTAGGATTTCAAAAAATGTTCACAAATTTGATTAAAAAAATCCAAATTCCAAAAAATGTTCAGTAATTCGAAAACAAATCTTGATTATAAAGATAAGTTCGTCAATATTATTTTTACCAATTTCTAAATCTGATCATTTTTTAAATTTTGAAGAACATTCTTTTATTTTATGAATAAAATTCAATTCAATGAACTGTTTTGAATTTGATAAATATATCTCTAATTCGATGAACAAATTTTTATTTGACGAAATATTTTTAAAATTCATGAATTTTTATTAAAAAAAAGTATGATGAACATTGCCTGAATTGTGATGAAGATTTTTGGTATTTGATGATTAAATTTGAATTCTATTAGCAAATTTTTAATATTATGAATAAAATTTCAACTTGTTGAACATTTCTTGAATTTTCTGAGCAGTTTTTGAATTTGGCGAATATTTTTTGAATTTGATGAACAGAGCGTGTTTATGATTTAAAAAAAAATATTATTTTCAAATGTGAAAATATATCCCCGAAATGACACAAAAGATGAAGGTAAACAGAGAAATAAAAATAAAAGTAAATAAAAACATGAAGAAAAGGTAGAATTGCAAATGAAAAACTAAAATGAAATGCGAATCCGGCAGAAAAACGAAAAAACTGGTCTGCGAAGGTGGTAGGACCTTCCCAAAACCAGAAAACAGATCCTGTGCTGGACGGCTTCGGTGAAGGCACCTACCCTGACGCCTCAGTTTGGGCCCGTACACGGTCGTGTTTCACTGTTTCTTCTCTTTTTCCTGATTAGTTTTCCCTGACGAACGCTTTCCCTACCCTAGCCGCCGCCAACAGCCAGGCGACTAGGGAGGCGATCTCCTTCCACCGATCTTCACCGGCCGGTGCGTTGCCCCCCTCTCCCTCCGCCCGCTGCTTCGCTCTATAGTTAGGTTTTGGATTTGTAGGTCGTGGTGCGTCGCTGGGGTGGTGGGAGCGGCGCACAGACGAATAAATCTGCCTCAGCTTCACTCCCATACCGGCGGTGCCCTTCATGGCGGCGTCTCGGAGTTGATGGCATCGTGTCTCTGCCGATCCTTCAGATCGGCAGCGTTAGGGTTCATGGATGGTGTTGGCGAGGCGGCGGCGACGACTCCATCAGGTGTGTCTCTCCTTCTGCTCTGTCCCCGTTGCTATGGCGTTGTCTCCGACGTCATGGTGGAGCAGGGAGGTTTTGTCGTTCAGGAGTACGCGCAGGCGGTTGTCTACGCAAGTGACAGCTGGAAGATGGAGAATCTTGTGCTGGGTCTGTGGTTGAAGGCTGACAGTTCTGGTTTCCTCCTCCGACGTCGTCGTCATGCGGGGGTGTCAGTTCTGAAGTTCGATGGCGTGTCCGAGGACATATTGCCCCGGTCTGATTCTTTCAACGGCTATGGTTTTGCTTCTGGCAAACTACTTTGGAGGTCCGCAAAGCTGCTGATCAGCGATGGAGCCGCGTTGAGCTTGGGTCGAGAGGTGATCTGTCTTTTTACCCATTGGTGGCTGCTTCCGTGGTGTCGTAGGAGAGGGACAGACGTTGGTATTTTGCATAGGATTTTCCTATCTTTTCAGTCTTGTATGGTCGGTGCTTACGTGCCTTGTAACTTGATCTTTATTTTATATAAATGAGACACGTATTACCATGCAAAAAAAAGATTAGTTTTCCCTTTTTCTGTTTTTTTTGTTTCTATTTCTTTTCTTTCATCTATTTATTTTTTATTTTATTAATTTCATCTTTTCCAAAAAATCATCTCAATTCTAAATATTATTCAAATTTTCAAAATTGTTCATGGTTTTCAAATTTGTTTGTAATTTCCAAAATCTGTTACGATATTTAAATTTTGTATTCATATTTTAAGAACTTGCTAACATTTTTCAAATTTTGTTCAGTCATCTAATTTTTTTCACAATTCTAATAACTTGTGCGGGATTCGAAATTTTTAGAATATTTTCACATTTTGAAATAAATTGTTCAAAGTTTCCAAAACTTGTTCAGTTTTTTTTACAAAAAGTTCAAAATTTAAAAATCATATTCTTCATTAGAGGTTCTTTGAAATTACAAACGAAAATCACATTTGTGAAAAAAATTGGTCACGTTTTAAAAAGTTGCTCAAGTTTTTAAAAAATTTAGTTTTTTTTTTCGAAAATCAATAAACCATTTCGGAGTTCAAATTGGTTCATAATTTCATATATGCTGACATTTCTTGAAAACTGTTGTCCATGTATTGTAAAATTCTGCACGTTTTTTAAAGTTTGTTCACTTTTAAAAAAATCACATTTTAAAAACCCGTTCAGAATTCAAAAAAATCACAACTTTCCACAAAATAAATTTCTATTTTTAATAGGCTTTTACTATATGTAGGTTCTTCAACTTGCTTTTTGGGTGAAAATCGGTTATGGGTAAAGTGGGCCAGCCCATTTTCGCTGCCCTTTAGCGAAAGCTCCCTTGTTTGACGCCTATAGGCATCATACAGGAGCTCCCTCCGTCGACCTGCGCGGTAAATACACACCTGGGTTGGAGCAGTCATGGGGAGTTGACATGGGGTTATGTGCATGGAATAGGCTTTAGGGTAGGCATGTTAGGCTGAATCCTAATTCTGCGGGTGTCCATTTTCGAGCATTGGGCTGCACCAAAATGAGTATAATGAAAATACGTAAGAATACCCTTTTTTGGCTCCCAGGTTCTATGGAGCCTGTAATTTAAAAAAAATTAAAATGGTATTTCAAACTTTGAATTTTTTTTGAAATCATTTCTATGAGTACACATGGACGTTATCTTCGTACCCGTAAAATTTCAATAGATAATATAATATATTATGTGCTGCGAAAAAGACAACAATCGGTCCCAAAACAACAAAATACACAGCCATTTTTGTTCATGTATTTGTCTTTTTTGTATACACCCCATAAAAATACATATAGTCATGAAACCTCATATAGATATAGTAAACATCTATATAAACACTTACAATACCATGCAAAAAATATATAAACACTTACAATCGCTTTTGGAAATTTTCAAGCAATATAAGTTAATATTTTTGAAATTTCGTTACAGCTCTCCTTGGAGCCAAAGCGGGTTTTTTTAGGATAGCCAAAGCGACTTTCTGATATGCACTGCTAAAATTCCTTTCTGCAAATTCTTTGTGAGACCACACTAGATGCGCCCATGTTACATGAGCTAAAACACACATAAAACACCAAAACTAGCGTTTGAACGTCACACATGAATAACACAAGACTTATACAAAGAGAAGAACATATAAGATAGGATCTCATGTTTGTTTTGCACCAAAATTAGGCCCTCTTTGGTTCTAGGATTGGAAGGATTGGAATAGGAGAACTATATAAAGTGTGATGAAACGTATCTCAAATCCTAATGTTTGGTTCACATGATAGGATTTCCTTTTTTTTTTTTGGTTCACAGGATAAATGTCATTTGGCTCACAAAATAGGATTTTTGTCCATTAAGTCTAAGCTCATGTTTCTTTCTCTTTCAAAATATAAAGGATGAGAGTCAATCATGTACAGGAATATGATATATTCCTGTAAACTAAATGGCTCTAAAGGAAAATTTCATACGGAAATCCTACCATGTAGAATTTGCTAAAAAATTGCTGCAACTATAGAAATTATAAATAAATATAGGATAGCAACTCCTTTGTATCAGTATTCAAAGTATTTTGTTACGCGGTGCGCTATGACATGATCAGCTGCTAAAACAAAAATTCTCCACAAAGTCAAAAGACACTAAACCGACATGTATCTTTATATTGGTGCAAGTGATCCGCCATGATGCTGTCTTCCTCACATCATCTTTTCCCGCATGCCCCCACGCCCACACACTCCTACCCTTGCCGTTGCCGTGCACGTTTCCGTCTCCTGCAGCGACACCGACAGCCCCAAAGTTGTAATAAGTCCCCTCGCAAGTGGCCAAATTGTGGCCACAAAGACCTACCAGCTGATCCCATGCATTGCAATTACATGGAGCATATGAACGCAATGCCTCCTCTGTAGCTCACACATACCGATTGCTGGCGCAGTGTGCAACCGCAAGGAAAGGGCGCCGTCCTCTCTTCAGAAACCAGCAGCAGGATACAACACAAGGTATGTGATCCAAGCCTCGTAGAGTTGCTCTTTTGTATTTGTGCACAGCAATACTTTGAAAATATCATAGCGTGTGCACAGTTAAGGAAAACACATGTTCTGCAATCCGCATAATCACTGCCATCGGCCATCGCTCGATACGGGCGCAAGCAGATCCTGTGAAACATGAAAAGAATTTATCAAGGACACACATGTTCAATACATAGTTATAACAGGAACAAAGGAAAGTTGGAACACATGAAGTACTCGCTCCGTCAGGAATTAGCTGACGCTCAAATGGATACATCCGTTTGAGCGTCAACTAATTCCGGTCGGAGGAAGTATTATTTAAAAGAAAAAGATCACATAGAAGCACAAGGTCTGACTTTATTAGCAAATGAATGTTTAAGCACGAGGGTAGCAAGATATCTTAGTTTCCGGATGTTCTGGGATGAGATTGTTTAACATACTGGATGTGGCTTCACATGGACAAAAATAGACTTTTTCGTAACAAAAAAACTCAGTAAGTCCCAACAATGAAATTAGTGAAGCTTTGGCAATAAGATTAGTAGTCTTACATTAACCAGTTCACTGGTATTGAGTGTAGCATGTGGGAGTTAATTAAAGCTGAAATTTCTTCCATGATTTCCAGTGTCATCGATGTTCCCTGTTCTTCTGCTGCTTTTGTTGCTGCATGTACTCCAGTCGGCATGGGCGAGAACATTCAGTAACATGACTGACATGGATACCTTGCTGGCATTCAAGGCAAGTCTAAGCATCCAGCCAGGTGCCCTAGCTGCATGGAACACAACTACTGATTTCTGTTCATGGCCAGGTGTCAGTTGCAGCCTCAAGCATAAGCACAGGGTTACCGTGCTGAACCTCGCTTCGGAGGGCCTTGCCGGAACAATAACACCATCAATTGGAAACCTCACGTTTCTGAAAATACTAGACCTCAGCCAAAACAATTTTCATGGAGGAATACCTTCATCAGTTGGCTGTTTATTTCGGCTACAACATCTTAACTTTTCCAGCAATTCACTTGATAGTGATATAAACCCGGACATGAAGAACTGCTCCAGTCTTGAGAGCGTCGATCTTGATTTAAATTTGCTAACCGGAGAAATCCCTGCATGGCTTGGAGGCTTGCCAAATCTGAAGACCATACAACTGTATAGGAACAGGTTCACTGGGATAATCCCGCCGTCAATTGCCAACCTCTCAGCACTGGAAACAATCGATTTCGCTGCAAACCAACTGGAAGGTGTCATCCCAGAGGGCCTTGGCAAGATGACTAGTCTCTCCTCCATTATACTGAGTGAAAACCACCTCGCAGGCACTATCCCTGCAGCTTTCTTTAACCTTTCCTCTCTGACCACCTTCGCTGTGGCAGCAAATAAGTTGCATGGTAAACTGCCCTCAGACTTGGGGGCTCACCTCCCAAATCTCAAGGACCTACTCCTCGGCACCAATAGGTTTACAGGATACCTTCCAGCTTCTCTTGTGAATGCAACAAAGATTTATAGACTAGACATGTCGTTCAACGGCTTGACCGGTAGATTGCCTCCGGAGATTGGAATGCTCTGCCCAAAATACCTCAGTGTTTCAGAAAATCAGATCGTGGCAAGTACCCCGCAGGACTGGGAGTTCATGACGTTCTTGACAAACTGCACACGCCTTCGTGTATTAAGGCTCTCTGGAAACATGCTAGCTGGCGTGTTGCCAAGCTCTGTTGGCAACTTATCAGCACAACTTCAAGTACTTTATGTTGGATATAATATGATTTCTGGAACAATACCATTTGGCATAAGCAATCTTGTCAGACTAAATTATTTAACACTCTCTCACAACCAATTTACTGGTGTCTTGCCTGAAAGCATGGGAAGGCTAAATTTGCTACAAGCCTTGTTTATGCATGATAATCTGTTGACAGGGTTCATTCCATCCTCCCTTGGAAACATGACACAGCTACTAGGTCTTGGTGCATGGAGTAACAAGTTTGAGGGGCCTCTTCCAGCAAGCTTAGGGAGCCTCAAGGAGATAACTGCAATCGACTTATCATATAATAAGTTCACAGGTCCATTGCCTAAAGAGATCTTTAACATATCGTCCCTGTCGGACACCCTAGATTTGGAAGGCAACTACTTTACTGGTCCTCTTCCACCTCAAATTGGCGGTCTGACAGCGCTTACAAACTTGTACCTCTCCCAGAACAACTTATCTGGGACACTGCCCAATGAACTCAGCAATTGTCAAAGCTTGGTAACACTCTTGTTGGACCATAACTCCTTTAGTGGTACTATTCCCTCATCTATCAGCAAAATGCGAGGCTTGGCATTTCTAAATCTTACCAAGAACACACTCTCCGGTGAGGTTCCTCAAGAGTTCGGACTCATGGGCGGCATTAAAGAATTGTATCTTGCACACAACAACTTGTCTGGTCATATTGCTGAAAGCTTGGAAAACATGGCATCATTGTACCAATTAGACCTGTCCTTCAATAATCTGGATGGCAAAGTTCCATCACAGGGCGTGTTTAGTAATGTGACTGGATTTCTATTTGAAGGGAATTCAGGGCTTTGTGGTGGTATTTCAGAATTACATTTGCCCCCATGCCCACCAGAATCAATGGAACACACCATGAGAAAACGCAATTTGATTATCACAATAGCTACCCCAATTGCTGGCATAATTATATGCTTGTGTGTGGTGCTTGTTTTCTTCACAATAAGAAAGAAATCAAAAGCTCGGTCCACAACCATGGGAGGATTTCAACTTATGGATGACAATTATCCTAGAGTTACTTATGCTGAATTGGTCCAAGGAACAAGTGGCTTTGCTACAGACAATTTGATTGGTAGAGGACGATATGGATCAGTGTATAAGTGTAGTTTGCTGCTAAACACCATTATGACCACAGTAGCTGTGAAGGTGTTTGATCTTCGACAGTCTGGATCTTCCAAAAGCTTTCTAGCTGAATGTGAGGCACTTGGTAGGATCCGCCATCGAAATTTGATTAGTGTCATAACTTGCTGCTCAAGCTCTGACTCAGACCAAAACGACTTCAAGGCCCTTGTGTTGGAGTTCATGCCTAATGGGAGCCTAGATAGGTGGTTACACATTGATGTACATGCATCACAGCAACTGCAAGGTTTGACATTGATGCAGAGATTAAATATTGCAGTTGATATTGCTGATGCATTAGATTATTTGCACAACAACTGTGAACCACCAATAATTCACTGCGACTTGAAGCCAAGCAACATTCTTCTTAACGAGGATTTAGTTGCTCACATTGGGGACTTCGGCCTTGCAAAGATTCTTTCTGAACCAGCAGCGGAGCAGCTGATTAATTCAAAGAGCTCCATTGGAATAAGAGGAACGATTGGATATGTAGCTCCAGGTAGCTCAAATTTTCTAACATTACACTCTGCAACATACATTTTTGCATGCAAAATGACTATATTTGTGTACGATATGTAGAGTATGGCGAAGGCGGTCAAGTTTCTTCATGTGGAGATGTATATAGCTTCGGAACTGTCATCCTCGAGTTGTTTACAGGCATGGCACCAACTCATGATATGCTCAGAGACGGGTTAACCTTGCATAAGCATGCCGAGAATGCATTTACAGGGATGCTAATGCAGATTGTTGATCCAGTGCTACTTTCCATTGAAGAAGCCAATCTGACTAGTCTGCAGGATGGAAGCAACACAATGGAACATGGCAGAAATGCCATATTGTCTGTCATGAAGGTTGCGCTATCATGCAGCAATCATGCACCAACAGAGAGAATGTGCATGAGAGATGCTGCTGCTGCGATTCGCAGGATAACGGATAGCTATGTTAAAAATAAGACAAACTGAGGAAGTTGTTGCAACTGCATATAACACAAAGCATTTTGCTGAAACAAGATCAGCACCTGAAACATCCAGGTCAGCCCCCCTGAAGCGGCGTCATGCTTAATTTGCTTTGTAGTGGTTATGTTTTGCATTCCAAGTGTGGTGTTGTATATGTTAGTTTCTGCCTAGCCATTATCTTTTAGTTACATATACATATGTAATTTGTTCAGAGAGGTCCAACGAGTGTTGAAGGCCTTAGCCTAGGCCAAGTCGGGCTTTCGAGCCTACTCTCTAAAAAAGAGTTGTGTAAATGGAAGGCGGATACAAGTCGCATCTGGGTTGAGTTTGAATAAGACACTATATCTCATCAGATTTTAAATTGGTGTTGTATTGCATTTGAGTTGGGATGTATCGGACCCGTCCGATGTTGTTCTTGGCTAGTTTTTCTAGTGGAACTTGTTCTATCTAACTGTGTTTAATCTTCTGATGTATGACGCGCGAAGCTTTTGTGTGTTTACAAAAAGGAAAAAAAGTTCAATATACATATCTTCTATTCTACAAGAAAAAAAAAGATGGAGAAAGGATATTCAATACTCACCATACTTCAGGAGGTCATCACAACACCATCTCAAGTGAAATGCCAATCTGGTCCGGGTGGCGCTTGCTCCGGTCGTGAAGGCACTTCTGACTTCAAGATTGCAACGTCTATCAGTGGGGCTAATTTAACTTCTCCGCACAAGTTCCGAGGCGTTCATGGTTATGCAACACCCTGTGCGCACATAAATACCATACCAGCCTCCATCTTCCGTCCTTAACAGGCTTAGCATCGCAGGGCACTTTGTTCTAGCGGATGAACTGTTCTCCCTGTCCGGCTTGCCCTGCAGAAACACCACCATGTAAATTCACACTCCTGCACATAAATCCGCAAGCACTTCATTCCAGTAGAAAGTGAAAAAATAGGGACTCACTGCACAACTGCAAACAATCTCTGGGACGTTTTGGTGACACTTTCCTGATACGAACACCATACTCCCACGAGTACAGATTGCAGAATTCGCTCCTTGAGGAAAACTCCTGATTGCCGCCACGAGTGGAGGTACACGGTTTACAATGACCACTCTTCATCGCGTACAGCTGGATGGTGCTGCCTGAAAAATGCCACCAAGACATACAAACCCACTAAAAACGATCACTATTGACTTTTTAGTGCTGATCAGAACCACAAACCATATCCGCAGGGAAAAGGATAGGGTTGAAATTGGAGGAGAAAAATAAGTGCACGCTATTATAGTTGGATTTTTTTCCTTGATTCAAAAACGTTAATTGGATTTGGGGATATGGATAATGTCTCTGCAAAAAAAATGCTGGATTTGTTTCCAGTGCACTTTTCTGAGCGAAAACTACAGGACACACCAAGCTGGTCTTGTTCTCCGATAATAGTAAGGAAACATCGAACAGGTGAACAGCAGTTAAGTAATTCGCAGAATTCTTCATACTGCAATTCAGTATCAACAAAGACAAAAAGGTTGTACCTGCGCTTCCACCCACCCGGGACACGTTGAGAGAGGCATCCACAGAGCGGTTCGGATCAGGGACAACTGGACCGGCAGGCCGGTCCGGTATCGTGCCCGGAGCCCGGAGACCGCACAACGGCCACCGGCTGGTTCGGCACAGCCGGCTGGGGATGCGGGCGATACAGTAGGGTGCTTGAACGGCCACATCCGCCAGACCCGGAGAGGCATCTGATCCCCAAAGGCTACCTCAGTAAGTACTCCGCCCCAGCTATTGGATCTGCGGTCTCTTCGCCGTGCAGCAAGCCACGCTCTATATACAGGTACCTAAGAAACATAGCAAATATATTTCTACGGCGGCTTCAGAGCAGAAGAAGATGCACAATTGCTCGAGCTGTGTACCAAATGAGAGCCCGGGGAACTCACTGATTTTCTCCCACGAAGCGCCGCCATTACCGTACTCGATGCTGACGGAGCCACGGCCGAAAACGAGATTAGTTGACGCATCTCCAAGGGCACGCATTTGATCGAACACCTGGTGTGCACCATCCAGCTCGACGACACCTGCGCGCACGCGGTGCGAGCACACATCATGACATCAACGCACGCAGCAGCCGGCGATGATGCGTCATGGCACAGTGAGGCAGAGCTACGGGAGGAGGGGTCACGCGGTGGCGCCGGAGTGGTCGCGCGAGATGGGCATGGGCGGGGAGACGAGCTCGGGGACGGAGATTCAACATAGGGCGGGTCTAATCATGACCTCGCCACCTCGACTCTGCCCGGCACAGCACGTGGCTAAATGGGCCGGGCCTGGGGCCGTGCCAGGGCCGCGAGCCAGGCCCGCATGCTGGCAAGGCACAACCCGTTTGTCTAAAAGAACTAGAATTGTTTTTACAAAATCACTAGTTTTTTTAGGGACGAAATCACTAGTTGAGAAGTACTCATTGTAAAGATCACTCCCACCTCCTCAGGTTGCGACAAGTGGCGCGTTGCATGTGTACCACTTGTTGCAACCTGGAAGTTTTTCTTTTTTTCGTAGATTCGTTTATTCAAAACGTTTTATCTCTTAAACCGTGCGTCCAAATCTCGAACCGTTTTCATCGTTGGATTCTTCGCGTCGAGATCTTTAAAACTAGATCCCATGTTGATAGGTTTTGATAAAAAAAAATTCACGAAAAAGCCGGACGAAAAAACTGAACCGGGAGCACGGGTTGTTTCCCTTTCCAAAAACGGCACGCCCGTGACTCTCGCGAAATCACAACCGTGCCTCTCGAGAAAGGAAAAAAAAGAAAACATGTTTTTTTTCATTCCCGAAGAGGCACGGCCGTGCTTCTCGCGAAAGCACACCCATGCCTCTCGTGGAAGCAAAACCATATCTCTCGCGAAAGAAAAAAAAAGAAAACGCATTTTTCTTCCGTTTCCGAGAGGCACGGCCGTGCCTCTCGTGAAAGCACAACCGTGGCTCTAGCAGAAGCAAAACCGTGCCTTTCTCAAAAGGAAAAAAATAGAAAATTCTGAGAGACGTCCGTCCCTCTCCCGAAAGCACAACCGTGCCTCTAGCGTAAGCAAAACCGTACCTCTCTCGGAAGGAAAAAACAGAAAATTCCGAGAGACACGTCCGTGCCTCTCGCGAAAGTACAACTGTGCCTCTTTCGGAAGCAAAACTGTGCCTCTTCGGAAGCAAAACCGTGCCTCTCATGAAAGGAAAAAAACAGAAAACGCGTTTTTTTCGTTCCGAGAGGCACGGCTGTGACTCTTGCGAAAGAAAAAAACGTGTTTTTCACGTAAAAAAAATTTCAAATTGTTTTAATCCAAAAGTTAAGGATTACCGGTGAAAAATTGAAATGTAAAAAACCCGTTTAAAAGCCGAAAACGCGTGCGGAAAAATAAAAATAAATAATAAAATCCGAAGAGAGCGCACCAAGTGACGCTGATCGTTGCGAGGCTGCAAAACAAACGCTCGTTAACTAGTTGCTCTTTTGTTTTTACTAGTCAATATGTACGTGTAATGCATGTTAATTTAGAAGTATATTAAGTGCATGCGGATATTAAGTAGAATATTATTTGTGTGTTATTATGTGATTAGCACTAATTTTGGCATGAAATTAACTGCACGCTAAACGTGTTGAGCGCTCGATATCGAAACAGTCTACATTGTTGGATTGACATGATTTGATGCCGAGATTAATTGGATCTACCCTTTTGGATCTTTTTATATTGGTATAGATATGTGAAAAAAAAGAGCTCCTAACCGGCGCCTTCAGTGCCCACGCACTTCCTAATATGGGCCGGCCCATGACGTGGCAAAAACCAAAGCGCTCGCTGCTCACAACAAAAATGCTCCAAACAGAAGCGCGAACATTATAAGAATAACAATAGTCGTGTTATTTGTGTATCAATTATATTTTTGGAATTATTTGATAACAATTTGGACAAACGTGATTTTCTTTTAAAAAAGGAAAGTCTATTTGGATAAACATGATTTTCTTAAAAAAGACAAAGTTCACAGATTTCAAAAAGAGTTCATGAACAAGCAAAGGAACATTGGTCTATTCAAAAAAAGTTCATGAATTGGAAAAACGTTCAGATATTCACAAAGTTCATTAACATGGAAAAAAGTTCGCTGATTTGAGAAACAATTTTAAGAATTTGAAAAATGATCGTGAGTTTGAAAATATTCATCGTTTGAAAAAAAGTTCATCGAATTTGGAAAAAAATCACCAAATTGGAGAAAAGTTCATTGAATTTTAAAAAGTTTGCTGACTTTGAAAAAAAGTTCATCAATCCAAAAAAAAGTTTATCAAATTTGAGAAAAAATTATAAAATTTGAAAAAACGTTCATCGACTTTGAAAAAAGTTCATTGAATTTGAGAAAAGTTCATCAAATTTGAAAAAAAGAAAAAAAATCATCTATTCTGAAAAAAGTTCGTTGAAATGAAAAAAATCATCGAATTTGAGAAAAGTTAATCAAAATTTGAGAAAACATTCATCGACTTTGAAAAAGGTTCATCGAATTTGAGAAAAATTCATCGATTTTGAAAAAAGTTTATCAAATCCAAAGAAGTCCATTGAATTTGAGAAAAGTTCATCGAATTTGAAAAAAGTTCATTGAATTTTGAAACAAATTAATCGGTCTTGAAGAAAAGTTCGTCAATTTTGAATAAAAAATCACGAATTTAAAGAAAATTTAGCAGAAAAGAAACAAAAGAAAGTAAGAAAAAGTTCACTGATTTGAAAAAAGTACATCGAATTTTCAAAAAAGTTCAGAAATTTGAAAAAGTTCATCAATTTTGAAAAAAGTTCATCAAATTTGAAAGTATGTTCATCAAATTGAAAAAAAGTTCATCGAATTTAAAAAAATATTGATCAAATTTCAAAAGGAAGTTCATGAAATTTCAAAAAAATCACGAATTTGAAACAAAAATTCAATTATTCGCGAAAAATTATTAGCAAAAAAATTAAAAATGGAAATGAAAAAAAGAGAAGAAGAAAACAAACAAACAAAAACTGCTCAGGCAAAAAGGAAACAGAAAAATGAAAACGAAAGATGAAAAGACTGAAAAAGCTACAACTAAACGTGGCAAGGGTGACTGGGTGCTTGGTTATAGCAGTGAACTTCAAACCAAGTGATCGTGAGTTTGAATCACGAGTACGTTCGTGCATTTATTTGCTTCTTTAATAAACAGAAATAAAATATGGGCCGGCCCAGCGCGGACAAGGGGGTGTGCGCCCTGTGCGGTTAGCTATGACGCGCGCTGAGGGCACCGTTTAGGATATTCCCAAAAAAACAGCCTAAAAGCCCCAAAACAACTCAAATAACCCCAAAAGTACACCATCCATAAGGGACAAATGGGCCACCGGCCGGCACATTTAACTCATGTGTCGTGCCACGCGAACTAGCATGGCACGACCCATTTATAAACGGGCCGTCGTGGGGTTATGTTGTGCTAGACTCATTTAAGGTGGCGTGTGCGTATTCATAGGGTTGAGTGTATACGCGTTTAGATGAGTGTTTGTGTCTGTATTGTGTTTGAAAAAAAATTAATGGAGGGCCGAGCCGGGTTGGCCCATTTTGCCATGTTCTAGTGGCATGGACGCGGACACGAACATGTTCTGGCTATCCAAACGGACATATGGTCAAATGGGCTATGGCCTTGGAAATGAACGACTCTTGTATGCTCTCATCGGTGATCCTTGCGACGTATGATCGATGCATCTGACGACTCCTCGTAACAAGTCGGAAATTACAAGTCAGTGGATAAAGGGGCTCACGAAAGCTGGATGCTAGAATGTGATGACTAACCTCATTGGCTTGGGATTGATGACGCTCGTCGTGAATTGGTGGATACGTGACCCAATCTACAACAGTGGCAAAGAGGAGCAGTGGCAACATGAAAGGGCCAGGATGGGTCGCTAGGAGTGTACGAGAATTTGTTTCTTCCAACACACGGTTATGTTTTCTACTCATAATGAAATAGCTAAAAGCCTAAAACTATAGCAAGCCCTCAAAGAAGAGAAACACCATGGAAGCTACAAAGATGGAATGAACACCGCCTGCAAACACCGATATTGTCGACGCAATCAACATGGAGGGTAACTTCAGCTTCCATCATCATCGAAAGGCCATGCCAAAGTTTGCAATTTGCATAAGTATTTATACATTATATTCAGTGCTTGTACGTAGCATAGCTATACTTTAAAGTTCTGATCCTGTCAAGATAATGTCGAGCAACAACAAGTAGGATCAGATTCAATAAAAGCTTGATTAGCCCTTTTTTCTTGATGGGAATCATGCTTTTGGCTCAGCAATACAGATGAATTTGTATCTAACTTTTTGAGGCGGTCAATGGACAGAAATCGGTAAAGAAGGGGGATATACACTTTACGTGCGCGATGGCTTTGTGTCTCATGATATAACTATAACGCCAAAAGATATCTCTTGATTTTCTGAAAGCATGCAACGCAGATGCTAGGTGGGTCCACCATGCTAAAAACCAAACATGCGTGTTGTATTTCGATTTTTAAATCAGAAGTGTATGTGCCATGCTTCCCTGCTACCTTCTAGCTCCCATTTAACACACCAAACTTTGACTTCCTTTTTCTTTTGAATCTGGTGATGCATTGAGTTTTTAACTGTAAAATTTCATTAAGTTCACACGAAAGGTTCGGGTTAGGAGCATGAGTTTGTCTCTGAAACTGAAAGAGTGCCATCTTCTGCACCAACAAAAGAACATCTCCGAATGTTGGAATTTTGAAAGCATTGAGGCATAATCTGTTAATTCTTCATGTTGTTGGCCTACATCAGAGGTCCATGCAATACAGATGAATTTGCATCTAACTTTTTGAGGCGGTCAATGGACAGAAATCGGTAAAGAAGGGGGATATACACTTTACGAGCGTGATGGCTTTGCGTCTCATGATATAACTATAACGCCAAAAGATATCTCTTGATTTTCTGAAAGCATGCACCGCAGATGCTCGGCGGGTGCACCATGCTGAAAACCAAAAATGCCTGTTGTATTTCGATTTTTAAATCAGAAGTGTATGTGCCATGCTTCCCTGCTACCTTTTAGCTCCCAGTTAACACACCAAACTTTGACTTCCTTTTTCTTTTGAATCTGGTGATGCATTGAGTTTTTAACTGTAAAATTTCATTAAGTTCACACGAAAGGTTCGGGTAAGGAGCATGAGTTTGTCACTGAAACTGAAAGAGTGCCATCTTCTGCACCAACAAAAGAACATCTCCGAATGTTGGAATTCTGAAAGCATTGAGGCATAATCTGTTAATTCTTCATGTTGTTGGCCTACATCAGAGGTCCATGCAATACAGATGAATTTGCATCTAACTTTTTGAGGCGGTCAATGGACAGAAATCGGTAAAGAAGGGGGATATACACTTTACGAGCGTAATGGCTTTGTGTCTCATGATATAACTATAACGCCAAAAGATATCTCTTGATTTTCTGAAAGCATGCAACGCAGATGCTCGACGGGTGCACCATGCTGAAAACCAAAAATGCGTGTTGTATTTCGATTTTTAAATCAGAAGTGTATGTGCCATGCTTCCCTGCTGCCTTTTAGCTCCCATTTAACACACCAAATTTGACTTCCTTTTTCTTTTGAATCTGGTGATGCATTGAGTTTTTAACTGTAAAATTTCATTAAGTTCACACGAAAGGTTCGGGTTAGGCGCATGAGTTTGTCACTGAAACTGAAAGAGTGCCATCTTCTGCACCAACAAAAGAACATCTCCAAATGTTGGAATTCTGAAAGCATTGAGGCATAATCTGTTAATTCTTCATGTTGTTGGCCTACATCAGAGGTCCATGCAATACAGATGAATTTGCATCTAACTTTTTGAGGCGGTCAATGGACAGAAGTCGGTAAAGAAGGGGGATATACACTTTACGAGCGTGATGGCTTTGTGTCTCATGATATAACTATAACGCCAAAAGATATCTCTTGATTTTCTGAAAGCATGCAACACAGATGCTCGGTGGGTGCACCATGCTGAAAACGAAAAATGCGTGTTGTATTTCGATTTTTAAATCAGAAGTGTATGTGCCATGCTTCCCTGCTACCTTTTAGCTCCCATTTAACACACCAAACTTTGACTTCCTTTTTCTTTTGAATCTGGTGATGCATTGAGTTTTTAACTGTAAAATTTCATTAAGTTCACACGAAAGGTTCGGGTTAGGAGCATGAGTTTGTCACTGAAACTGAAAGAGTGCCATCTTCTGCACCAACAAAAGAACATCTCCGAATGTTGGAATTCTGAAAGCATTGAGGCATAATCTGTTAATTCTTCATGTTGTTGGCCTACATCAGAGGTCCATGCAATACAGATAAATTTGCATCTAACTTTTTGAGGCGGTCAATGGACAGAAATCGGTAAAGAAGGGGGATATACACTTTACGAGCGTGATGGCTTTGCGTCTCATGATATAACTATAACGCCAAAAGATATCTGTTGATTTTCTGAAAGCATGCAACGCAGATGCTCGACGGGTGCACCATGCTGAAAACCAAAAATGCGTGTTGTATTTCGATTTTTAAATCAGAAGTGTATGTGCCATGCTTCCCTGCTACCTTTTAGCTCCCATTTAACACACCAAACTTTGACTTCCTTTTTCTTTTGAATCTGGTGATGCATTGAGTTTTTAACTGTAAAATTTCATTAAGTTCACACGAAAGGTTCGGGTTAGGAGCATGAGTTTGTCACTGAAACTGAAAGAGTGCCATCTTCTGCACCAACAAAAGAACATCTCCGAATGTTGGAATTCTGAAAGCATTGAGGCATAATCTGTTAATTCTTCATGTTGTTGGCCTACATCAGAGGTCCATGCAATACAGATGAATTTGCATCTAACTTTTTGAGGCGGTCAATGGACAGAAATCGGTAAAGAAGGGGGATATACACTTTACGAGCGTGATGGCTTTGCGTCTCATGATATAACTATAACGCCAAAAGATATCTCTTGATTTTCTGAAAGCATGCAACGCAGATGCTCGACGGGTGCACCATGCTGAAAACCAAAAATGCGTGTTGTATTTCGATTTTTAAATCAGAAGTGTATGTGCCATGCTTCCCTGCT
>NC_057811.1:18613375-18617010 GCF_018294505.1 Triticum aestivum
GGTGCACCATGCTGAAAACCAAAAATGCCTGTTGTATTTCGATTTTTAAATCAGAAGTGTATGTGCCATGCTTCCCTGCTACCTTTTAGCTCCCAGTTAACACACCAAACTTTGACTTCCTTTTTCTTTTGAATCTGGTGATGCATTGAGTTTTTAACTGTAAAATTTCATTAAGTTCACACGAAAGGTTCGGGTTAGGAGCATGAGTTTGTCACTGAAACTGAAAGAGTGCCATCTTCTGCACCAACAAAAGAACATCTCCGAATGTTGGAATTCTGAAAGCATTGAGGCATAATCTGTTAATTCTTCATGTTGTTGGCCTACATCAGAGGTCCATGCAATACAGATGAATTTGCATCTAACTTTTTGAGGCGGTCAATGGACAGAAATCGGTAAAGAAGGGGGATATACACTTTACGAGCGTAATGGCTTTGTGTCTCATGATATAACTATAACGCCAGAAGATATCTCTTGATTTTCTGAAAGCATGCAACGCAGATGCTCGACGGGTGCACCATGCTAAAAACCAAAAATGCGTGTTGTATTTCGATTTTTAAATCAGAAGTGTATGTGCCATGCTTCCCTGCTGCCTTTTAGCTCCCATTTAACACACCAAACCTTGACTTCCTTTTTCTTTTGAATCTGGTGATGCATTGAGTTTTTAACTGTAAAATTTCATTAAGTTCACACGAAAGGTTCGGGTTAGGAGCATGAGTTTGTCACTGAAACTGAAAGAGTGCCATCTTCTGCACCAACAAAAGAACATCTCCGAATGTTGGAATTTTGAAAGCATTGAGGCTTAATCTGTTAATTCTTCATGTTGTTGGCCTACATCAGAGGTCCATGCAATACAGATGAATTTGCATCTAACTTTTTGAGGCGGCAATGGACAGAAATCGGTAAAGAAGGGGGATATACACTTTACGAGCGTGATGGCTTTGTGTCTCATAATATAACAATAACGCCAATAGATATCTCTTGATTTTCTGAAGGCATGCAACGCAGATGCTCGGCGGGTGCACCATGCTGACAACCAAAAATGCCTGTTGTATTTAAATTTTTAAATCAGAAGTGTATGTGCCATGCTTCCCTGCTACCTTTTAGCTCCCATTTAACACACCAAACTTTGACTTCCTTTTTCTTTTGACTCTGGTGATGCATTGAGTTTTTAACTGTAAAATTTCATTAAGTTCACACGAAAGGTTCGGGTTAGGAGCATGAGTTTGTCACTGAAACTGAAAGAGTGCCATCTTCTGCACCAACAAAAGAACATCTCCGAATGTTGGAATTCTGAAAGCATTGAGGCATAATCTGTTAATTCTTCATGTTGTTGGCCTACATCAGAGGTCCATGCAATACAGATGAATTTGCATCTAACTTTTTGAGGCGGTCAATGGACAGAAATCGGTAAAGAAGGGGGATATACACTTTACGAGCGTGATGGCTTTGTGTCTCATGATATAACTATAACGCCAAAAGATATCTCTTGATTTTCTGAAAGCATGCAACGCAGATGCTCGGTGGGTGCACCATGCTGAAAACCAAAAATGCGTGTTGTATTTCGATTTTTAAATCAGAAGTGTATGTGCCATGCTTCCCTGCTACCTTTTAGCTGCCATTTAACACACCAAACTTTGACTTCCTTTTTCTTTTGAATCTGGTGATGCATTGAGTTTTTAACTGTAAAATTTCATTAAGTTCACACGAAAGGTTCGGGTTAGGAGCATGAGTTTGTCACTGAAACTGAAAGAGTGCCATCTTCTGCACCAACAAAAGAACATCTCCGAATGTTGGAATTTTGAAAGCATTGAGGCATAATCTGTTAATTCTTCATGTTGTTGGCCTACATCAGAGGTCCATGCAATACAGATGAATTTGCATCTAACTTTTTGAGGCGGTCAATAGACAGAAATCGGTAAAGAAGGGGGATATACACTTTACGAGCGTGATGGCTTTGCGTCTCATGATATAACTATAACGCCAAAAGATATCTCTTGATTTTCTGAAAGCATGCACCGCAGATGCTCGGCAGGTGCACCATGCTGAAAACCAAAAATGCCTGTTGTATTTCGATTTTTAAATCAGAAGTGTATGTGCCATGCTTCCCTGCTACCTTTTAGCTCCCAGTTAACACACCAAACTTTGACTTCCTTTTTCTTTTGAATCTGGTGATGCATTGAGTTTTTAACTGTAAAATTTCATTAAGTTCACACGAAAGGTTCGGGTTAGGAGCATGAGTTTGTCACTGAAACTGAAAGAGTGCCATCTTCTGCACCAACAAAAGAACATCTCCGAATGTTGGAATTCTGAAAGCATTGAGGCATAATCTGTTAATTCTTCATGTTGTTGGCCTACAGCAGAGGTCCATGCAATACAGATGAATTTGCATCTAACTTTTTGAGGCGGTCAATGGACAGAAATCGGTAAAGAAGGGGGATATACACTTTACGAGCGTAATGGCTTTGTGTCTCATGATATAACTATAACGCCAAAAGATATCTCTTGATTTTCTGAAAGCATGCAACGCAGATGCTCGACGGGTGCACCATGCTGAAAACCAAAAATGCGTGTTGCATTTCGATTTTTAAATCAGAAGTGTATGTGCCATGCTTCCCTGCTACCTTCTAGCTCCCATTTAACACACCAAACTTTGACTTCCTTTTTCTTTTGAATCTGGTGATGCATTGAGTTTTTAACTGTAAAATTTCATTAAGTTCACACGAAAGGTTCGGGTTAGGAGCATGAGTTTGTCACTGAAACTGAAAGAGTGCCATGTTCTGCACCAACAAAAGAACATCTCCGAATGTTGGAATTCTGAAAGCATTGAGGCATAATCTGTTAATTCTTCATGTTGTTGGCCTACATCAGAGGTCCATGCAATACAGATGAATTTGCATCTAACTTTTTGAGGCGGTCAATGGACAGAAATTGGTAAAGAAGGGGGATATACACTTTACGAGCGTAATGGCTTTGTGTCTCATGATATAACTATAACGCCAAAAGATATCTCTTGATTTTCTGAAAGCATGCAACGCAGATGCTCGACGGGTGCACCATGCTGAAAACCAAAAATGCGTGTTGTATTTCGATTTTTAAATCAGAAGTGTATGTGCCATGCTTCCCTGCTGCCTTGTAGCTCCCATTTAACACACCAAACTTTGACTTCCTTTTTCTTTTGAATCTGGTGATGCATTGAGTTTTTAACTGTAAAATTTCATTAAGTTCACACGAAAGGTTCGGGTTAGGAGCATGAGTTTGTCACTGAAACTGAAAGAGTGCCATCTTCTGCACCAACAAAAGAACATCTCCGAATGTTGGAATTCTGAAAGCATTGAGGCATAATCTGTTAATTCTTCATGTTGTTGGCCTACATCAGAGGTCCATGCAATACAGATGAATTTGCATCTAACTTTTTGAGGCGGTCAATGGACAGAAATCGGTAAAGAAGGGGGATATACACTTTACGAGCGTAATGGCTTTGTGTCTCATGATATAACTATAACGCCAAAAGATATCTCTTGATTTTCTGAAAGCATGCAACGCAGATGCTCGACGGGTGCACCATGCTGAAAACCAAAAATGCGTGTTGTATTTCGATTTTTAAATCAGAAGTGTATGTGCCATGCTTCCCTGCT
>NC_057811.1:18617110-18675497 GCF_018294505.1 Triticum aestivum
AATCTGTTAATTCTTCATGTTGTTGGCCTACATCAGAGGTCCATGCAATACAGATGAATTTGCATCTAACTTTTTGAGGCGGTCAATGGACAGAAATCGGTAAAGAAGGGGGATATACACTTTACGAGCGTGATGGCTTTGTGTCTCATGATATAACTATAACGCCAAAAGATATCTCTTGATTTTCTGAAAGCATGCAACGCAGATGCTCGGTGGGTGCACCATGCTGAAAACGAAAAATGCCTGTTGTATTTCGATTTTTAAATCAGAAGTGTATGTGCCATGCTTCCCTGCTACCTTTTAGCTCCCATTTAACACACCAAACTTTGACTTCCTTTTTCTTTTGAATCTGGTGATGCATTGAGTTTTTAACTGTAAAATTTCATTAAGTTCACACGAAAGGTTCGGGTTAGGAGCATGAGTTTGTCACTGAAACTGAAAGAGTGCCATCTTCTGCACCAACAAAAGAACATCTCCGAATGTTGGAATTCTGAAAGCAATTAGGCATAATCTGTTAATTCTTCATGTTGTTGGCCTACATCAGAGGTCCATGCAATACAGATGAATTTGCATCTAACTTTTTGAGGCGGTCAATGGACAGAAATCGGTAAAGAAGGGGGATATACACTTTACGAGCGTGATGGCTTTGTGTCTCATGATATAACTATAACGCCAAAAGATATCTCTTGATTTTCTGAAAGCATGCACCGCAGATGCTCGGCGGGTGCACCATGCTGAAAACCAAAAATGCCTGTTGTATTTCGATTTTTAAATCAGAAGTGTATGTGCCATGCTTCCCTGCTACCTTTTAGCTCTCATTTAACACAGCAAACTTTGACTTCCTTTTTCTTTTGACTCTGGTGATGCATTGAGTTTTTAACTGTAAAATTTCATTAAGTTCACACGAAAGGTTCGGGTTAGGAGCATGAGTTTGTCACTGAAACTGAAAGAGTGCCATCTTCTGCACCAACAAAAGAACATCTCCGAATGTTGGAATTCTGAAAGCATTGAGGATTAATCTGTTAATTCTTCATGTTGTTGGCCTACATCAGAGGTCCATGCAATACAGATGAATTTGCATCTAACTTTTTGAGGCGGTCAATCGACAGAAATCGGTAAAGAAGGGGGATATACACTTTACGAGCGTGATGGCTTTGTGTCTCATGATATAACTATAACGCCAAAAGATATCTCTTGATTTTCTGAAAGCATGCAACGCAGATGCTCGGTGGGTGCACCATGCTGAAAACAAAAAATGCCTGTTGTATTTCAATTTTTAAATCAGAAGTGTATGTGCCATGCTTCCCTGCTGCCTTTTAGCTCCCATTTAACACACCAAACTTTGACTTCCTTTTTCTTTTGAATCTGGTGATGCATTGAGTTTTTAACTGTAAAATTTCATTAAGTTCACACGAAAGGTTCGGGTTAGGAGCATGAGTTTGTCACTGAAACTGAAAGAGTGCCATCTTCTGCACCAACAAAAGAACATCTCCGAATGTTGGAATTCTGAAAGCATTGAGGCATAATCTGTTAATTCTTCATGTTGTTGGCCTACATCAGAGGTCCATGCAATACAGATGAATTTGCATCTAACTTTTTGAGGCGGTCAATGGACAGAAATCGGTAAAGAAGGGGGATATACACTTTACGAGCGCGATGGCTTTGTGTCTCATGATATAACTATAACGCCAAAAGATATCTCTTGATTTTCTGAAAGCGTGCACCGCAGATGTTCGGCGGGTGCACCATGCTGAAAACCAAAAATGCCTGTTGTATTTCGATTTTTAAATCAGAAGTGTATGTGCCATGCTTCCCTGCTACCTTTTAGCTCCCATTTAACACACCAAACTTTGACTTCCTTTTTCTTTTGAATCTGGTGATGCATTGAGTTTTTAACTGTAAAATTTCATTAAGTTCACACGAAAGGTTCGGGTTAGGAGCATGAGTTTGTCACTGAAACTGAAAGAGTGCCATCTTCTGCACCAACAAAAGAACATCTCCGAATGTTGGAATTTTGAAAGCATTGAGGCTTAATCTGGTAATTCTTCATGTTGTTGGCCTACATCAGATGTCCATGCAATACAGATGAATTTGCATCTAACTTTTTGAGGCGGTCAATGGACAGAAATCGGTAAAGAAGGGGGATATACACTTTACGAGCGTGATGGCTTTGTGTCTCATAATATAACTATAACGCCAAAAGATATCTCTTGATTTTCTGAAAGCGTGCACCGCAGATGTTCGGCGGGTGCACCATGCTGACAACCAAAAATGCCTGTTGTATTTCGATTTTTAAATCAGAAGTGTATGTGCCATGCTTCCCTGCTACCTTTTAGCTCCCATTTAACACACCAAACTTTGACTTCCTTTTTCTTTTGACTCTCGTGATGCATTGAGTTTTTAACTGTAAAATTTCATTAAGTTCACACGAAAGGTTCGGGTTAGGAGCATGAGTTTGTCACTGAAACTGAAAGAGTGCCATCTTCTGCACCAACAAAAGAACATCTCCGAATGTTGGAATTTTGAAAGCATTGAGGCATAATCTGGTAATTCTTCATGTTGTTGGCCTACATCAGATGTCCATGCAATACAGATGAATTTGCATCTAACTTTTTGAGGCGGTCAATGGACAGAAATCGGTAAAGAAGGGGGATATACACTTTACGAGCGTGATGGCTTTGTGTCTCATAATATAACTATAACGCCAAAAGATATCTCTTGATTTTCTGAAAGCATGCAACGCAGATGCTCGGCGGGTGCACCATGCTGACAACCAAAAATGCCTCTTGTATTTCAATTTTTAAATCAGAAGTGTATGTGCCATGCTTCCCTGCTACCTTTTAGCTCCCATTTAACACACCAAACTTTGACTTCCTTTCTCTTTTGACTCTCGTGATGCATTGAGTTTTTAACTGTAAAATTTCATTAAGTTCACACGAAAGGTTCGGGTTAGGAGCATGAGTTTGTCACTGAAACTGAAAGAGTGCCATCTTCTGCACCAACAAAAGAACATCTCCGAATGTTGGAATTCTGAAAGCATTGAGGCATAATCTGTTAATTCTTCATGTTGTTGGCCTACAGCAGAGGTCCATGTAATACAGATGAATTTGTATCTAACTTTTTGAGGCGGTCAATGGACAGAAATCGGTAAAGAAGGGGGATATACACTTTACGTGCGCGATGGCTTTGTGTCTCATGATATAACTATAACTCCAAAAGATATCTCTTGATTTTCTGAAAGCATGCAACGCAGATGCTCGGCGGGTGCACCATGCTGAAAACCAAAAATGCGTGTTGTATTTCGATTTTTAAATCAGAAGTGTATGTGCCATGCTTCCCTGCTACCTTTTAGCTCCCATTTAACACACCAAACTTTGACTTCCTTTTTCTTTTGAATCTGGCGATGCATTGAGTTTTTAACTGTAAAATTTCATTAAGTTCACACGAAAGGTTCGGGTTAGGAGCATGAGTTTGTCACTGAAACTGAAAGAGTGCCATCTTCTGCACCAACAAAAGAACATCTCCGAATGTTGGAATTCTGAAAGCATTGAGGCATAATCTGTTAATTCTTCATGTTGTTGGCCTACATCAGAGGTCCATGCAATACAGATGAATTTGCATCTAACTTTTTGAGGCGGTCAATGGACAGAAATCGGTAAAGAAGGGGGATATACACTTTACGAGCGTGATGGCTTTGTGTCTCATGATATAACTATAACGCCAAAAGATATCTCTTGATTTTCTGAAAGCATGCAATGCAGATGCTCGGTGGGTGCACCATGCTGAAAACGAAAAATGCCTGTTCTATTTCAATTTTAAAATCAAAAGTGTATGTGCCATGCTTCCCTGCTACCTTTTAGCTCCCATTTAACACACCAAACTTTGACTTCCTTTTTCTTTTGAATCTGGTGATGCATTGAGTTTTTAACTGTAAAATTTCATTAAGTTCACACGAAAGGTTCGGGTTAGGAGCATGAGTTTGTCACTGAAACTGAAAGAGTGCCATCTTCTGCACCAACAAACGAACATCTCCGAATGTTGGAATTCTGAAAGCATTGAGGCATAATCTATTTATTCTTCATGTTGTTGGCCTACATCAGAGGTCCATGCAATACAGATGAATTTGCATCTAACTTTTTGAGGCGGTCAATAGACAGAAATCGGTAAAGAAGGGGGATATACACTTTACGAGCGTGATGGCTTTGTGTCTCATGATATAACTATAACGCCAAAAGATATCTCTTGATTTTCTGAAAGCATGCACCGCAGATGCTCGACGGGTGCACCATGCTGAAAACGAAAAATGCCTGTTGTATTTCGATTTTTAAATCAGAAGTGTATGTGCCATGCTTCCCTGCTACCTTTTAGCTCTCATTTAACACACCAAACTTTGACTTCCTTTTTCTTTTGACTCTGGTGATGCATTGAGTTTTTAACTGTAAAATTTCATTAAGTTCACATGAAAGGTTCGGGTTAGGAGCATGAGTTTGTCACTGAAACTGAAAGAGTGCCATCTTCTGCACCAACAAAAGAACATCTCCGAATGTTCGAATTCTGAAAGCATTGAGGCTTAATCTGTTAATTCTTCATGTTGTTGGCCTACATCAGAGGTCCATGCAATACAGATGAATTTGCATCTAACTTTTTGAGGCGGTCAATGGACAGAAATCGGTAAAGAAGGGGGATATACACTTTACGAGCGTGATGGCTTTGTGTCTCATGATATAACTATAACGCCAAAAGATATCTCTTGATTTTCTGAAAGCATGCACCGCAGATGCTCGGCGGGTGCACCATGCTGAAAACCAAAAATGCCTGTTGTATTTCGATTTTTAAATCAGAATTGTATGTGCCATGCTTCCCTGCTACCTTTTAGCTCCCATTTAACACACCAAACTTTGACTTCCTTTTTCTTTTGACTCTGGTGATGCATTGAGTTTTTAACTGTAAAATTTCATTAAGTTCACACGAAAGGTTCGGGTTAGGAGCATGAGTTTGTCACTGAAACTGAAAGAGTGCCATCTTCTGCACCAACAAAAGAACATCTCCGAATGTTGGAATTTTGAAAGCATTGAGGCTTAATCTGTTAATTCTTCATGTTGTTGGCCTACATCAGAGGTCCATGCAATACAGATGACTTTGCATCTAACTTTTTGAGGCGGTCAATGGACAGAAATCGGTAAAGAAGGGGGATATACACTTTACGAGCGTGATGGCTTTGTGTCTCATGATATAACTATAACGCCAAAAGATATCTCTTGATTTTCTGAAAGCATGCACCGCAGATGCTCGGCGGGTGCACCATGCTGAAAAGCAAAAATGCGTGTTGTATTTCGATTTTTAAATCAGAAGTGTATGTGCCATGCTTCCCTGCTACCTTTTAGCTCCCATTTAACACACCAAACTTTGACTTCCTTTTTCTTTTGACTCTGGTGATGCATTGAGTTTTTAACTGTAAAATTTCATTAAGTTCACACGAAAGGTTCGGGTTAGGAGCATGAGTTTGTCACTGAAACTGAAAGAGTGCCATCTTCTGCACCAACAAAAGAACATCTCCGAATGTTGGAATTTTGAATGCATTGAGGCATAATCTATTTATTCTTCATGTTGTTGGCCTACATCAGAGGTCCATGCAATACAGATGAATTTGCATCTAACTTTTTGAGGCGGTCAATGGACAGAAATCGGTAAAGAAGGGGGATATACACTTTACGAGCGTGATGGCTTTGTGTCTCATGATATAACTATAACGCCAAAAGATATCTCTTGATTTTATGAAAGCATGCACCGCAGATGCTCGGCGGGTGCACGATGCTGAAAACCAAAAATGCCTGTTGTATTTCGATTTTTAAATCAGAAGTGTATCTGCCATGCTTCCCTGCTACCTTTTAGCTCCCATTTAACACACCAAACTTTGACTTCCTTTTTCTTTTGACTCTGGTGATGCATTGAGTTTTTAACTGTAAAATTTATTAAGTTCACACGAAAGGTTCGGGTTAGGAGCATGAGTTTGTCACTGAAACTGAAAGAGTGCCATCTTCTGCACCAACAAAAGAACATCTCCGAATGTTGGAATTTTGAAAGCATTGCGGCATAATCTGTTAATTCTTCATGTTGTTGGCCTACATCAGAGGTCCATGCAATACAGATGAATTTGCATCTAACTTTTTGAGGCGGTCAATGGACAGAAATCGGTAAAGAAGGGGGATATACACTTTACGAGCGTGATGGCTTTGTGTCTCATGATATAACTATAACGCCAAAAGATATCTCTTGATTTTCTGAAAGCATGCACCGCAGATGCTCGGCGGGTGCACCATGCTGAAAACCAAAAATGCGTGTTGTATTTCGATTTTTAAATAAGAAGTGTATGTGCCATGCTTCCCTGCTACCTTTTAGCTCCCATTTAACACACCAAACTTTGACTTCCTTTTTCTTTTGACTCTGGTGATGCATTGAGTTTTTAACTGTAAAATTTCATTAAGTTCACACGAAAGGTTCGGGTTAGGAGCATGAGTTTGTCACTAAAACTGAAAGAGTGCCATCTTCTGCACCAACAAAAGAACATCTCCGAATGTTGGAATTTTGAAAGCATTGAGGCTTAATCTGTTAATTCTTCATGTTGTTGGCCTACATAAGAGGTCCATGCAATACAGATGAATTTGCATCTATCTTTTTGAGGCGGTCAATGGACAGAAATCGGTAAAGAAGGGGGATATACACTTTACGAGCGTGATGGCTTTGTGTCTCATGATATAACTATAACGCCAAAAGATATCTCTTGATTTTCTGAAAGCATGCACCGCAGATGCTCGGTTGGTGCACCATGCTGAAAACCAAAAATGCCTGTTGTATTTTGATTTTTAAATCAGAAGTGTATGTACCATGCTTCCCTGCTACCTTTTAGCTCCCATTTAACACACCAAACTTTGACTTCCTTTTTCTTTTGACTCTGGTGATGCATTGAGTTTTTAACTATAAAATTTCATTAAGTTCACACGAAAGGTTCGGGTTAGGAGCATGAGTTTGTCACTGAAACTGAAAGAGTGCCATCTTCTGCACCAACAAAAGAACATCTCCGAATGTTGGAATTTTGAAAGCATTGAGGCTTAATCTGTTAATTCTTCATGTTGTTGGCCTACATAAGAGGTCCATGCAATACAGATGAATTTGCATCTAACTTTTTGAGGCGGTCAATGGACAGAAATCGGTAAAGAAGGGGGATATACACTTTACGAGCGTGATGGCTTTGTGTCTCATAATATAACTATAACGCCAATAGATATCTCTTGATTTTCTCAAAGCATGCAACGCAGATGCTCGGCGGGTGCACCATGCTGACAACCAAAAATGCCTGTTGTATTAAAATTTTTAAATCAGAAGTGTATGTGCCATGCTTCCCTGCTACCTTTTAGCTCCCATTTAACACACCAAACTTTGACTTCCTTTTTCTTTTGACTCTGGTGATGCATTGAGTTTGTAACTGTCAAATTTCATTAAGTTCACATGAAAGGTTCGGGTTAGGAGCATGAGTTTGTCACCGAAACTGAAAGAGTGCCATCTTCTGCACCAACAAAAGAACATCTCTGAATGTTGGAATTCTGAAAGCATTGAGGCATAATCTGTTAATTCTTCATGTTGTTGGCCTACAGCAGAGGTCCATGTAATACAGATGAATTTGTATCTAACTTTTTGAGGCGGTCAATGGACAGAAATCGGTAAAGAAGGGGGATATACAGTTTACGAGCGTGATGGCTTTGTGTCTCATGATATAACTATAACGCCAAATGATATCTCTTGATTTTCTGAAAGCATGCACCGCAGATGCTCGGCGGGTGCACCATGCTGAAAACCAAAAATGCCTGTTGTATTTCGATTTTTAAATCAGAAGTGTATGTGCCATGCTTCCCTGCTACCTTTTAGCTCCCATTTAACACACCAAACTTTCACTTCCTTTTTCTTTTGACTCTGGTGATGCATTGAGTTTTTAACTGTAAAATTTCATTAAGTTCACACGAAAGGTTCGGGTTAGGAGCATGAGTTTGTCACTGAAACTGAAAGAGTGCCATCTTCTGCACCAACAAAAGAACATCTCCGAATGTTGGATTTTTGAAAGCATTGAGGCTTAATCTGTTAATTCTTCATGTTGTTGGCCTACATCAGAGGTCCATGCAATACAGATGAATTTGCATCTAACTTTTTGAGGCGGTCAATGGACAGAAATCGGTAAAGAAGGGGGATATACACTTTACGAGCGTGATGGCTTTGTGTCTCATGATATAACTATAACGCCAAAAGATATCTCTTGATTTTCTGAAAGCATGCACCGCAGATGCTCGGCGGGTGCACCATGCTGAAAACCAAAAATGCGTGTTGTATTTCGATTTTTAAATAAGAAGTGTATGTGCCATGCTTCCCTGCTACCTTTTAGCTCCCATTTAACACACCAAACTTTGACTTCCTTTTTCTTTTGACTCTGGTGATGCATTGAGTTTTTAACTGTAAAATTTCATTAAGTTCACACGAAAGGTTCGGGTTAGGAGCATGAGTTTGTCACTAAAACTGAAAGAGTGCCATCTTCTGCACCAACAAAAGAACATCTCCGAATGTTGGAATTTTGAAAGCATTGAGGCTTAATCTGTTAATTCTTCATGTTGTTGGCCTACATAAGAGGTCCATGCAATACAGATGAATTTGCATCTAACTTTTTGAGGCGGTCAATGGACAGAAATCGGTAAAGAAGGGGGATATACACTTTACGAGCGTGATGGCTTTGTGTCTCATGAGATAACTATAACGCCAAAAGATATCTCTTGATTTTCTGAAAGCATGCACCGCAGATGCTCGGCGGGTGCACCATGCTGAAAACCAAAAATGCCTGTTGTATTTTGATTTTTAAATCAGAAGTGTATGTACCATGCTTCCCTGCTACCTTTTAGCTCCCATTTAACACACCAAACTTTGACTTCCTTTTTCTTTTGACTCTGGTGATGCATTGAGTTTTTAACTATAAAATTTCATTAAGTTCACACGAAAGGTTCGGGTTAGGAGCATGAGTTTGTCACTGAAACTGAAAGAGTGCCATCTTCTGCACCAACAAAAGAACATCTCCGAATGTTGGAATTTTGAAAGCATTGAGGTTTAATCTGTTAATTCTTCATGTTGTTGGCCTACATAAGAGGTCCATGCAATACAGATGAATTTGCATCTAACTTTTTGAGGCGGTCAATGGACAGAAATCGGTAAAGAAGGGGGATATACACTTTACGAGCGTGATGGCTTTGTGTCTCATAATATAACTATAACGCCAATAGATATCTCTTGATTTTCTGAAAGCATGCAACGCAGATGCTCGGCGGGTGCACCATGCTGACAACCAAAAATGCCTGTTGTATTAAAATTTTTAAATCAGAAGTGTATGTGCCATGCTTCCCTGCTACCTTTTAGCTCCCATTTAACACACCAAACTTTGACTTCCTTTTTCTTTTGACTCTGGTGATGCATTGAGTTTGTAACTGTAAAATTTCATTAAGTTCACATGAAAGGTTCGGGTTAGGAGCATGAGTTTGTCACCGAAACTGAAAGAGTGCCATCTTCTGCACCAACAAAAGCACATCTCTGAATGTTGGAATTCTGAAAGCATTGAGGCATAATCTGTTAATTCTTCATGTTGTTGGCCTACAGCAGAGGTCCATGTAATACAGATGAATTTGTATCTAACTTTTTGAGGCGGTCAATGGACAGAAATCGGTAAAGAAGGGGGATATACACTTTACGTGCGCGATGGCTTTGTGTCTCATGATATAACTATAACGCCAAAAGATATCTCTTGATTTTCTAAAAGCATGCAACGCAGATGCTCGGTGGGTGCACCATGCTGAAAACCAAAAGTGCGTGTTGTATTTCGATTTTTAAATCAGAAGTGTATGTGCCATGCTTCCCTGCTACCTTCTAGCTCCCATTTAACACACCAAACTTTGACTTCCTTTTTCTTTTGAATCTGGTGATGCATTGAGTTTTTAACTGTAAAATTTCATTAAGTTCACACGAAAGGTTCGGGTTAGGAGCATGAGTTTGTCACTGAAACTGAAAGAGTGCCATCTTCTGCACCAACAAAAGAACATCTCCGAATGTTGGAATTTTGAAAGCATTGAGGCATAATCTGTTAATTCTTCATGTTGTTGGCCTACATCAGAGGTCCGTGCAATACAGATGAATTTGCATCTCAATTTTTGAGGCGGTCAATGGACAGAAATCGGTAAAGAAGGGGGATATACACTTTACGAGCGTGATGGCTTTGTGTCTCATGATATAACTATAACGCCAAAAGATATCTCTTGATTTTCTGAAAGCGTGCACCGCAGATGCTCGGCGGGTGCACCATGCTGAAAACCAAAAATGCCTGTTGTATTTCGATTTTTAAATCAGAAGTGTATGTGCCATGCTTCCCTGCTACCTTTTAGCTCCCATTTAACACACCAAACTTTGACTTCCTTTTTCTTTTGACTCTGGTGATGCATTGAGTTTTTAACTGTAAAATTTCATTAAGTTCACACGAAAGGTTCGGGTTAGGAGCATGAGTTTGTCACTGAAACTGAAAGAGTGCCATCTTCTGCACCAACAAAAGAACATCTCCGAATGTTGGAATTTTGAAAGCATTGAGGCATAATCTGTTAATTCTTCATGTTGTTGGCCTACATCAGAGGTCCATGCAATACAGATGAATTTGCATCTCAATTTTTGAGGCGGTCAATGGACAGAAATCGGTAAAGAAGGGGGATATACACTTTACGAGCGTGATGGCTTTGTGTCTCATGATATAACTATAACGCCAAAAGATATCTCTTGATTTTCTGAAAGCGTGCACCGCAGATGCTCGGCGGGTGCACCATGCTGAAAACCAAAAATGCCTGTTGTATTTCGATTTTTAAATCAGAAGTGTATGTGCCATGCTTCCCTGCTACCTTTTAGCTCCCATTTAACACACCAAACTTTGACTTTCTTTTTCTTTTGACTCTGGTGATGCATTGAGTTTTTAACTGTAAAATTTCATTAAGTTCGCACGAAAGGTTCGGGTTAGGAGCATGAGTTTGTCACTGAAACTGAAAGAGTGCCATCTTCTACACCAACAAAAGAACATCTCCGAATGTTGGAATTTTGAAAGCATTGAGGCATAATCTGTTTATTCTTCATGTTGTTGGCCTACATCAGAGGTCCATGCAATACAGATGAATTTGCATCTAACTTTTTGAGGCGGTCAATGGACAGAAATCGGTAAAGAAGGGGGATATACACTTTACGAGCGTGATGGCTTTGTGTCTCATGATATAACTATAACGCCAAAAGATATCTCTTGATTTTCTGAAAGCATGCACCGCAGATGCTCGGCGGGTGCACGATGCTGAAAACCAAAAATGCCTGTTGTATTTCGATTTTTAAATCAGAAGTGTATCTGCCATGCTTCCCTGCTACCTTTTAGCTCCCATTTAACACACCAAACTTTGACTTCCTTTTTCTTTTGACTCTGGTGATGCATTGAGTTTTTAACTGTAAAATTTATTAAGTTAACACGAAAGGTTCGGGTTAGGAGCATGAGTTTGTCACTGAAACTGAAAGAGTGCCATCTTCTGCACCAACAAAAGAACATCTCCGAATGTTGGAATTTTGAAAGCATTGCGGCATAATCTGTTAATTTTTCATGTTGTTGGCCTACATCAGAGGTCCATGCAATACAGATGAATTTGCATCTAACTTTTTGAGGCGGTCAATGGACAGAAATCGGTAAAGAAGGGGGATATACACTTTACGAGCGTGATGGCTTTGTGTCTCATGATATAACTATAACGCCAAAAGATATCTCTTGATTTTCTGAAAGCATGCACCGCAGATGCTCGGCGGGTGCACCATGCTGAAAACCAAAAATGCGTGTTGTATTTCGATTTTTAAATAAGAAGTGTATGTGCCATGCTTCCCTGCTACCTTTTAGCTCCCATTTAACACACCAAACTTTGACTTCCTTTTTCTTTTGACTCTGGTGATGCATTGAGTTTTTAACTGTAAAATTTCATTAAGTTCACACGAAAGGTTCGGGTTAGGAGCATGAGTTTGTCACTAAAACTGAAAGAGTGCCATCTTCTGCACCAACAAAAGAACATCTCCGAATGGTTGAATTTTGAAAGCATTGAGGCTTAATCTGTTAATTCTTCATGTTGTTGGCCTACATAAGAGGTCCATGCAATACAGATGAATTTGCATCTAACTTTTTGAGGCGGTCAATGGACAGAAATCGGTAAAGAAGGGGGATATACACTTTACGAGCGTGATGGCTTTGTGTCTCATGATATAACTATAACGCCAAAAGATATCTCTTGATTTTCTGAAAGCATGCAACGCAGATGCTCGGCTGGTGCACCATGCTGACAACCAAAAATGCCTGTTGTATTTCAATTTTTAAATCGGAAGTGTATGTGCCATGCTTCCCTGCTACCTTTTAGCTCCCATTTAACACACCAAACTTTGACTTCCTTTTTCTTTTGACTCTGGTGATGCATTGAGTTTTTAACTGTAAAATTTCATTAAGTTCACATGAAAGGTTCGGGTTAGGAGCATGAGTTTGTCACCGAAACTGAAAGAGTGCCATCTTCTGCACCAACAAAAGAACATCTCTGAATGTTGGAATTCTGAAAGCATTGAGGCATAATCTGTTAATTCTTCATGTTGTTGGCCTACAGCAGAGGTCCATGTAATACAGATGAATTTGTATCTAACTTTTTGAGGCGGTCAATGGACAGAAATCGGTAAAGAAGGGGGATATACACTTTACGTGCGCGATGGCTTTGTGTCTCATGATATAACTATAACGCCAAAAGATATCTCTTGATTTTCTGAAAGCATGCAACGCAGATGCTCGGTGGGTGCACCATGCTGAAAACCAAAAGTGCGTGTTGTATTTCGATTTTTAAATCAGAAGTGTATGTGCCATGCTTCCCTGCTACCTTCTAGCTCCCATTTAACACACCAAACTTTGACTTCCTTTTTCTTTTGAATCTGGTGATGCATTGAGTTTTTAACTGTAAAATTTCATTAAGTTCACACGAAAGGTTCGGGTTAGGAGCATGAGTTTGTCACTGAAACTGAAAGAGTGCCATCTTCTGCACCAACAAAAGAACATCTCCGAATGTTGGAATTTTGAAAGCATTGAGGCATAATCTGTTAATTCTTCATGTTGTTGGCCTACATCAGAGGTCCATGCAATACAGATGAATTTGCATCTCAATTTTTGAGGCGGTCAATGAACAGAAATCGGTAAAGAAGGGGGATATACACTTTACGAGCGTGATGGCTTTGTGTCTCATGATATAACTATAACGCCAAAAGATATCTCTTGATTTTCTGAAAGCGTGCACCGCAGATGCTCGGCGGGTGCACCATGCTGAAAACCAAAAATGCCTGTTGTATTTCGATTTTTAAATCAGAAGTGTATGTGCCATGCTTCCCTGCTACCTTTTAGCTCCCATTTAACACACCAAACTTTGACTTCCTTTTTCTTTTGACTCTGGTGATGCATTGAGTTTTTAACTGTAAAATTTCATTAAGTTCACACGAAAGGTTCGGGTTAGGAGCATGAGTTTGTCACTGAAACTGAAAGAGTGCCATCTTCTGCACCAACAAAAGAACATCTCCGAATGTTGGAATTTTGAAAGCATTGAGGCTTAATCTGGTAATTCTTCATGCTGTTGGCCTACATCAGAGGTCAATGCAATACAGATGAATTTGCATCTAACTTTTTGAGGCGGTAAATGGACAGAAATCGGTAAAGAAGGGGGATATACACTTTACGAGCGTGATGGCTTTGTGTCTCATAATATAACTATAACGCCAAAAGATATCTCTTGATTTTCAGAAAGCATGCAACGCAGATGCTCGGTGGGTGCACCATGCTGACAACCAAAAATGCCTGTTGTATTTCAATTTTTAAATCAGAAGTGTATGTGCCATGCTTCCCTGCTACCTTTTAGCTCCCATTTAACACACCAAACTTTGACTTCCTTTCTCTTTTGACTCTCGTGATGCATTGAGTTTTTAACTGTAAAATTTCATTAAGTTCACACGAAAGGTTCGGGTTAGGAGCATGAGTCTGTCACTGAAACTGAAAGAGTGCCATCTTCTGCACCAAGAAAAGAACATCTTCGAATGTTGGAATTCTGAAAGCATTGAGGCATAATCTGTTAATTCTTCATGTTGTTGGCCTACAGCAGAGGTCCATGTAATACAGATGAATTTGTATCTATCTTTTTGAGGCGGTCAATGGACAGAAATCGGTAAAGAAGGGGGATATACACTTTACGTGCGCGATGGCTTTGTGTCTCATGATATAACTATAACTCCAAAAGATATCTCTTGATTTTCTGAAAGCATGCAACGCAGATGCTCGGCGGGTGCACCATGCTGAAAACCAAAAATGCGTGTTGTATTCCGATTTTTAAATCAGAAGTGTATTAGCCATGCTTCCCTGCTACCTTTTAGCTCCCATTTAACACACCAAACTTTGATTTCCTTTTTCTTTTGAATCTGGCGATGCATTGAGTTTTTAACTCTAAAATTTCATTAAGTTCACACAAAAAGTTCGGGTTAGGAGCATGAGTTTGTCACTGAAACTGAAAGAGTGCCATCTTCTGCACCAACAAAAGAACATCTCCGAATGTTGGAATTCTGAAAGCATTGAGGCATAATCTGTTAATTCTTCATGTTGTTGGCCTACATCAGAGGTCCATGCAATACAGATGAATTTGCATCTAACTTTTTGAGGCGGTCAATAGACAGAAATCGGTAAAGAAGGGGGATATACACTTTACGAGCGTGATGGCTTTGTGTCTCATGATATAACTATAACGCCAAAAGATATCTCTTGATTTTCTGAAAGCATGCAACGCAGATGCTCGGTGGGTGCACCATGCTGAAAACGAAAAATGCCTGTTGTATTTCGATTTTTAAATCAGAAGTGTATGTGCCATGCTTCCCTGCTACCTGTTAGCTCCCATTTAACACACCAAACTTTGACTTCCTTTTTCTTTTGAATCTGGTGATGCATTGAGTTTTTAACTGTAAAATTTCATTAAGTTCACACGAAAGGTTCGGGTTAGGAGCATGAGTTTGTCACTGAAACTGAAGAGTGCCATCTTCTGCACCAACAAACGAACATCTCCGAATGTTGGAATTCTGAAAGCATTGAGGCATAATCTGTTTATTCTTCATGTTGTTGGCCTACATCAGAGGTCCATGCAATACAGATGAATTTGCATCTAACTTTTTGAGGCGGTCAATGGACAGAAATCGGTAAAGAAGGGGGATATACACTTTACGAGCGTGATGGCTTTGTGTCTCATGATATAACTATAACGCCAAAAGATATCTCTTGATTTTCTGAAAGCATGCACCGCAGATGCTCGGCGGGTGCACCATGCTGAAAACCAAAAATGCCTGTTGTATTTCGATTTTTAAATCAGAAGTGTATGTGCCATGCGTCCCTGCTACCTTTTAGCTCCCCATTTAACACACCAAACTTTGACTTCCTTTTTCTTTTGAATCTGGTGATGCATTGAGTTTTTAACTGTAAAATTTCATTAAGTTCACACGAAAGGTTCGGCTTAGCAGCATGAGTTTGTCACTGAAACTGAAAGAGTGCCATCTTCTGCACCAACAAAAGAACATCTCCGAATGTTGGAATTTTGAAAGCATTGAGGCATAATCTGTTAATTCTTCATGTTGTTGGCCTACATCAGAGGTCCATGCAATACAGATGAATTTGCATCTAAATTTTTGAGGCGGTCAATGGACAGAAATTGGTAAAGAAGGGGGATATACACTTTACGAGCGTGATGGCTTTGTGTCTCATGATATAACTATAACGCCAAAAGATATCTCTTGATTTTCTGAAACCATGCACCGCAGATGCTCGGCGGGTGCACCATGCTGAAAACCAAAAATGCCTGTTGTATTTCGATTTTTAAATCAGAATTGTATGTGCCATGCTTCCCTGCTACCTTTTAGCTCCCATTTAACACACCAAACTTTGACTTCCTTTTTCTTTTGACTCTGGTGATGCATTGAGTTTTTAACTGTAAAATTTCATTAAGTTCGCACGAAAGGTTCGCGTTAGGAGCATGAGTTTGTCACTGAAACTGAAAGAGTGCCATCTTCTGCACCAACAAAAGAACATCTCCGAATGTTGGAATTTTGAAAGCATTGAGGCTTAATCTGTAAATTCTTCATGTTGTTGGCCTACATCAGAGGTCCATGCAATACAGATGAATTTGCATCAAACTTTTTGAGGCGGTCAATGGACAGAAATCGGTAAAGAAGGGGGATATACACTTTACGAGCGTGATGGCTTTGTGTCTCATAATATAACTATAACGCCAAAAGATATCTCTTGATTTTCTGAAAGCATGCAACGCAGATGCTCGGCGGGTGCACCATGTTGACAACCAAAAATCCCTGTTGTATTTCAATTTTTAAATCACAAGTGTATGTGCCATGCTTCCCTGCTACCTTTTAGCTCCCATTTAACACACCAAACTTTGACTTCCTTTTTCTTTTGACTCTGGTGATGCATTGAGTTTTTAACTGTAAAATTTCATTAAGTTCACACGAAAGGTTCGGGTTAGGAGCATGAGTTTGTCACTGAAACTGAAAGAGTGCCATCTTCTGCACCAACAAAACAACATCTCTGAATGTTGGAATTCTGAAAGCATTGAGGCATAATCTGTTAATTCTTCATGTTGTTGGCCTACAGCAGAGGTCCATGTAATACAGATGAATTTGTATCTAACTTTTTGAGGCGGTCATTAGACAGAAATCGGTAAAGAAGGGGGATATACACTTTACGTGCGCGATGGCTTTGTGTCTCATGATATAACTATAACGCCAAAAGATATCTCTTGATTTTCTAAAAGCATGCAACGCAGATGCTCGGTGGGTGCACCATGCTGAAAACAAAAAATGCGTGTTGTATTTCGATTTTTAAATCAGAAGTGTATGTGCCATGCTTCCCTGCTACCTTCTAGCTCCCATTTAACACACCAAACTTTGACTTCCTTCTTCTTTTGAATCTGGTGATGCATTGAGTTTTTAACTGTAAAATTTCATTAAGTTCACACGAAAGGTTCGGGTTAGGAGCATGAGTTTGTCTCTGAAACTGAAAGAGTGCCATCTTCTGCACCAACAAAAGAACATCTCCGAATGTTGGAATTTTGAAAGCATTGAGGCATAATCTGTTAATTCTTCATGTTGTTGGCCTACAGCAGAGGTCCATGTAATACAGATGAATTTGTATCTAACTTTTTGAGGCGGTCAATGGACAGAAATCGGTAAAGAAGGGGGATATACAGTTTACGAGCGTGATGGCTTTGTGTCTCATGATATAACTATAACGCCAAATGATATCTCTTGATTTTCTGAAAGCATGCACCGCAGATGCTCGGCGGGTGCACCATGCTGAAAACCAAAAATGCCTGTTGTATTTCGATTTTTAAATCAGAAGTGTATGTGCCATGCTTCCCTGCTACCTTTTAGCTCCCATTTAACACACCAAACTTTGACTTCCTTTTTCTTTTGACTCTGGTGATGCATTGAGTTTTTAACTGTAAAATTTCATTAAGTTCACACGAAAGGTTCGGGTTAGGAGCATGAGTTTGTCACTGAAACTGAAAGAGTGCCATCTTCTGCACCAACAAAAGAACATCTCCGAATGTTGGAATTTTGAAAGCATTGAGGCTTAATCTGTTAATTCTTCATGTTGTTGGCCTACATCAGAGGTCCATGCAATACAGATGAATTTGCATCTAACTTTTTGAGGCGGTAAATGGACAGAAATCGGTAAAGAAGGGGGATATACACTTTACGAGCGTGATGGCTTTGTGTCTCATGATATAACTATAACGCCAAAAGATATCTCTTGATTTTCTGAAAGCATGCACCGCAGATGCTCGGCGGGTGCACCATGCTGAAAAGCAAAAATGCCTGTTGTATTTCGATTTTTAAATCAGAAGTGTATGTGCCATGCTTCCCTGCTACCTTTTAGCTCCCATTTAACACACCAAACTTTGACTTCCTTTTTCTTTTCACTCTGGTGATGCATTGAGTTTTTAACTGTAAAATTTCATTAAGTTCACACGAAAGGTTCGGGTTAGGAGCATGAGTTTGTCACTGAAACTGAAAGAGTGCCATCTTCTGCACCAACAAAAGAACATCTCCGAATGTTGGAATTTTGAATGCATTGAGGCATAATCTGTTTATTCTTCATGTTGTTGGCCTACATCAGAGGTCCATGCAATACAGATGAATTTGCATCTAACTTTTTGAGGCGGTCAATGGACAGAAATCGGTAAAGAAGGGGGATATACACTTTACGAGCGTGATGGCTTTGTGTCTCATGATATAACTATAACGCCAAAAGATATCTCTTGATTTTCTGAAAGCATGCACCGCAGATGCTCGGCGGGTGCACCATGCTGAAAACCAAAAATGCCTGTTGTATTTCGATTTTTAAATCAGAAGTGTATCTGCCATGCTTCCCTGCTACCTTTTAGCTCCCATTTAACACACCAAACTTTGACTTCCTTTTTCTTTTGACTCTGGTGATGCATTGAGTTTTTAACTGTAAAATTTATTAAGTTCACACGAAAGGTTCGGGTTAGGAGCATGAGTTTGTCACTGAAACTGAAAGAGTGCCATCTTCTGCACCAACAAAAGAACATCTCCGAATGTTGGAATTCTGAAAGCATTGAGGCTTAATCTGTTAATTCTTCATGTTGTTGGCGTACATCAGAGGTCCATGCAATACAGATGAATTTGCATCTAACTTTTTGAGGCGGTCAATGGACAGAAATCGGTAAAGAAGGGGGATATACACTTTACGAGCGTGATGGCTTTGTGTCTCATGATATAACTATAACGCCAAAAGATATCTCTTGATTTTCTGAAAGCATGCACCGCAGATGCTCGGCGGGTGCACCATGCTGAAAACCAAAAATGCCTGTTGTATTTCGATTTTTAAATCAGAAGTGTATGTGCCATGCGTCCCTGCTACCTTTTAGCTCCCCATTTAACACACCAAACTTTGACTTCCTTTTTCTTTTGAATCTGGTGATGCATTGAGTTTTTAACTGTAAAATTTCATTAAGTTCACACGAAAGGTTCGGGTTAGGAGCATGAGTTTGTCACTGAAACTGAAAGAGTGCCATCTTCTGCACCAACAAAAGAACATCTCCGAATGTTGGAATTTTGAAAGCATTGAGGCATAATCTGTTAATTCTTCATGTTGTTGGCCTACATCAGAGGTCCATGCAATACAGATGAATTTGCATCTAACTTTTTGAGGCGGTCAATGGACAGAAATCGGTAAAGAAGGGGGATATACACTTTACGAGCGTGATGGCTTTGTGTCTCATGATATAACTATAACGCCAAAAGATATCTCTTGATTTTCTGAAAGCATGCACCGCAGATGCTCGGCGGGTGCACCATGCTGAAAACCAAAAATGCCTGTTGTATTTCGATTTTTAAATCAGAAGTGTATCTGCCATGCTTCCCTGCTACCTTTTAGCTCCCATTTAACACACCAAACTTTGACTTCCTTTTTCTTTTGACTCTGGTGATGCATTGAGTTTTTAACTGTAAAATTTATTAAGTTCACACGAAAGGTTCGGGTTAGGAGCATGAGTTTGTCACTGAAACTGAAAGAGTGCCATCTTCTACACCAACAAAAGAACATCTCCGAATGTTGGAATTCTGAAAGCATTGAGGCTTAATCTGTTAATTCTTCATGTTGTTGGCCTACATCAGAGGTCCATGCAATACAGATGAATTTGCATCTAACTTTTTGAGGCGGTCAATGGACAGAAATCGGTAAAGAAGGGGGATATACACTTTACGAGCGTGATGGCTTTGTGTCTCATGATATAACTATAACGCCAAAAGATATCTCTTGATTTTCTGAAAGCATGCACCGCAGATGCTCGGCGGGTGCACCATGCTGAAAAGCAAAAATTCCTGTGGTATTTCGATTTTTAAATCAGAAGTGTATGTGCCATGCGTCCCTGCTACCTTTTAGCTCCCCATTTAACACACCAAACTTTGACTTCCTTTTTCTTTTGAATCTGGTGATGCATTGAGTTTTTAACTGTAAAATTTCATTAAGTTCACACGAAAGGTTCGGGTTAGGAGCATGAGTTTGTCACTGAAACTGAAAGAGTGCCATCTTCTGCACCAACAAAAGAACATCTCCGAATGTTGGAATTTTGAAAGCATTGAGGCATAATCTGTTAATTCTTCATGTTGTTGGCCTACATCAGAGGTCCATGCAATACAGATGAATTTGCATCTAAATTTTTGAGGCGGTCAATGGACAGAAATTGGTAAAGAAGGGGGATATACACTTTACGAGCATGATGGCTTTGTGTCTCATGATATAACTATAACGCCAAAAGATATCTCTTGATTTTCTGAAAGCATGCACCGCAGATGCTCGGCGGGTGCACCATGCTGAAAACCAAAAATGCCTGTTGTATTTCGATTTTTAAATCAGAATTGTATGTGCCATGCTTCCCTGCTACCTTTTAGCTCCCATTTAACACACCAAACTTTGACTTCCTTTTTCTTTTGACTCTGGTGATGCATTGAGTTTTTAACTGTAAAATTTCATTAAGTTCGCACGAAAGGTTCGGGTTAGGAGCATGAGTTTGTCACTGAAACTGAAAGAGTGCCATCTTCTGCACCAACAAAAGAACATCTCCGAATGTTGGAATTTTGAAAGCATTGAGGCTTAATCTGTAAATTCTTCATGTTGTTGGCCTACATCAGAGGTCCATGCAATACAGATGAATTTGCATCAAACTTTTTGAGGCGGTCAATGGACAGAAATCGGTAAAGAAGGGGGATATACACTTTACGAGCGTGATGGCTTTGTGTCTCACAATATAACTATAACGCCAAAAGATATCTCTTGATTTTCTGAAAGCATGCAACGCAGATGCTCGGCGGGTGCACCATGCTGACAACCAAAAATGCCTGTTGTATTTCAATTTTTAAATCACAAGTGTATGTGCCATGCTTCCCTGCTACCTTTTAGCTCCCATTTAACACACCAAACTTTGACTTCCTTTTTCTTTTGACTCTGGTGATGCATTGAGTTTTTAACTGTAAAATTTCATTAAGTTCACACGAAAGGTTCGGGTTAGGAGCATGAGTTTGTCACTGAAACTGAAAGAGTGCCATCTTCTGCACCAACAAAACAACATCTCCGAATGTTGGAATTCTGAAAGCATTGAGGCATAATCTGTTAATTCTTCATGTTTTTGGCCTACAGCAGAGGTCCATGTAATACAGATGAATTTGTATCTAACTTTTTGAGGCGGTCATTAGACAGAAATCGGTAAAGAAGGGGGATATACACTTTACGTGCGCGATGGCTTTGTGTCTCATGATATAACTATAACGCCAAAAGATATCTCTTGATTTTCTAAAAGCATGCAACGCAGATGCTCGGTGGGTGCACCATGCTGAAAACAAAAAATGCGTGTTGTATTTCGATTTTTAAATCAGAAGTGTATGTGACATGCTTCCCTGCTACCTTCTAGCTCCCATTTAACACACCAAACTTTGACTTCCTTCTTCTTTTGAATCTGGTGATGCATTGAGTTTTTAACTGTAAAATTTCATTAAGTTCACACGAAAGGTTCGGGTTAGGAGCATGAGTTTGTCTCTGAAACTGAAAGAGTGCCATCTTCTGCACCAACAAAAGAACATCTCCGAATGTTTGAATTTTGAAAGCATTGAGGCATAATCTGTTAATTCTTCATGTTGTTTGCCTACAGCAGAGGTCCATGTAATACAGATGAATTTGTATCTAACTTTTTGAGGCGGTCAATGGACAGAAATCGGTAAAGAAGGGGGATATACAGTTTACGAGCGTGATGGCTTTGTGTCTCATGATATAACTATAACGCCAAATGATATCTCTTGATTTTCTGAAAGCATGCACCGCAGATGCTCGGCGGGTGCACCATGCTGAAAACCAAAAATGCCTGTTGTATTTCGATTTTTAAATCAGAAGTGTATGTGCCATGCTTCCCTGCTACCTTTTAGCTCCCATTTAACACACCAAACTTTGACTTCCTTTTTCTTTTGACTCTGGTGATGCATTGAGTTTTTAACTGTAAAATTTCATTAAGTTCACACGAAAGGTTCGGGTTAGGAGCATGAGTTTGTCACTGAAACTGAAAGAGTGCCATCTCCTGCACCAACAAAAGAACATCTCCGAATGTTGGAATTTTGAAAGCATTGAGGCTTAATCTGTTAATTCTTCATGTTGTTGGCCTACATGAGAGGTCCATGCAATACAGATGAATTTGCATCTAACTTTTTGAGGCGGTAAATGGACAGAAATCGGTAAAGAAGGGGGATATACACTTTACGAGCGTGATGGCTTTGTGTCTCATGATATAACTATAACGCCAAAAGATATCTCTTGATTTTCTGAAAGCATGCACCGCAGATGCTCGGCGGGTGCACCATGCTGAAAAGCAAAAATGCCTGTTGTATTTCGATTTTTAAATCAGAAGTGTATGTGCCATGCTTCCCTGCTACCTTTTAGCTCCCATTTAACACACCAAACTTTGACTTCCTTTTTCTTTTCACTCTGGTGATGCATTGAGTTTTTAACTGTAAAATTTCATTAAGTTCATACGAAAGGTTCGGGTTAGGAGCATGAGTTTGTCACTGAAACTGAAAGAGTGCCATCTTCTGCACCAACAAAAGAACATCTCCGAATGTTGGAATTTTGAATGCATTGAGGCATAATCTGTTTATTCTTCATGTTGTTGGCCTACATCAGAGGTCCATGCAATACAGATGAATTTGCATCTAACTTTTTGAGGCGGTCAATGGACAGAAATCAGTAAAGAAGGGGGATATACACTTTACGAGCGTGATGGCTTTGTGTCTCATGATATAACTATAACGCCAAAAGATATCTCTTGATTTTCTGAAAGCATGCACCGCAGATGCTCGGCGGGTGCACCATGCTGAAAACCAAAAATGCCTGTTGTATTTCGATTTTTAAATCAGAAGTGTATGTGCCATGCTTCCCTGCTACCTTTTAGCTCCCATTTAACACACCAAACTTTGACTTCCTTTTTCTTTTGACTCTGGTGATGCATTGAGTTTTTAACTGTAAAATTTATTAAGTTCACACGAAAGGTTCGGGTTAGGAGCATGAGTTTGTCACTGAAACTGAAAGAGTGCCATCTTCTGCACCAACAAAAGAACATCTCCGAATGTTGGAATTCTGAAAGCATTGAGGCTTAATCTGTTAATTCTTCATGTTGTTGGCCTACATCAGAGGTCCATGCAATACAGATGAATTTGCATCTAACTTTTTGAGGCGGTCAATGGACAGAAATCGGTAAAGAAGGGGGATATACACTTTACGAGCGTGATGGCTTTGTGTCTCATGATATAACTATAACGCCAAAAGATATCTCTTGATTTTCTGAAAGCATGCACCGCAGATGCTCGGCGGGTGCACCATGCTGAAAACCAAAAATGCCTGTTGTATTTCGATTTTTAAATCAGAAGTGTATCTGCCATGCTTCCCTGCTACCTTTTAGCTCCCATTTAACACACCAAACTTTGACTTCCTTTTTCTTTTGACTCTGGTGATGCATTGAGTTTTTAACTGTAAAATTTATTAAGTTCACACGAAAGGTTCGGGTTAGGAGCATGAGTTTGTCACTGAAACTGAAAGAGTGCCATCTTCTGCACCAACAAAAGAACATCTCCGAATGTTGGAATTCTGAAAGCATTGAGGCTTAATCTGTTAATTCTTCATGTTGTTGGCGTACATCAGAGGTCCATGCAATACAGATGAATTTGCATCTAACTTTTTGAGGCGGTCAATGGACAGAAATCGGTAAAGAAGGGGGATATACACTTTACGAGCGTGATGGCTTTGTGTCTCATGATATAACTATAACGCCAAAAGATATCTCTTGATTTTCTGAAAGCATGCACCGCAGATGCTCGGCGGGTGCACCATGCTGAAAACCAAAAATGCCTGTTGTATTTCGATTTTTAAATCAGAAGTGTATGTGCCATGCGTCCCTGCTACCTTTTAGCTCCCCATTTAACACACCAAACTTTGACTTCCTTTTTCTTTTGAATCTGGTGATGCATTGAGTTTTTAACTGTAAAATTTCATTAAGTTCACACGAAAGGTTCGGGTTAGGAGCATGAGTTTGTCACTGAAACTGAAAGAGTGCCATCTTCTGCACCAACAAAAGAACATCTCTGAATGTTGGAATTTTGAAAGCATTGAGGCATAATCTGTTAATTCTTCATGTTGTTGGCCTACATCAGAGGTCCATGCAATACAGATGAATTTGCATCTAAATTTTTGAGGCGGTCAATGGACAGAAATTGGTAAAGAAGGGGGATATACACTTTACGAGCGTGATGGCTTTGTGTCTCATGATATAACTATAACGCCAAAAGATATCTCTTGATTTTTTGAAAGCATGCACCGCAGATGCTCGGCGGGTGCACCATGCTGAAAACCAAAAATGCCTGTTGTATTTCGATTTTTAAATCAGAATTGTATGTGCCATGCTTCCCTGCTACCTTTTAGCTCCCATTTAACACACCAAACTTTGACTTCCTTTTTCTTTTGACTCTGGTGATGCATTGAGTTTTTAACTGTAAAATTTCATTAAGTTCGCACGAAAGGTTCGGGTTAGGAGCATGAGTAAGTCACTGAAACTGAAAGAGTGCCATCTTCTGCACCAACAAAAGAACATCTCCGAATGTTGGAATTTTGAAAGCATTGAGGCTTAATCTGTAAATTCTTCATGTTGTTGGCCTACATCAGAGGTCCATGCAGTACAGATGAATTTGCATCTAACTTTTTGAGGCGGTAAATGGACAGAAATCGGTAAAGAAGGGGGATATACACTTTACGAGCGTGATGGCTTTGTGTCTCATAATATAACTATAACGCCAAAAGATATCTCTTGATTTTCTGAAAGCATGCAACGCAGATGCTCGGCGGGTGCACCATGCTGACAACCAAAAATGCATGTTGTATTTCAATTTTTAAATCAGAAGTGTATGTGCCATGCTTCCCTGCTACCTTTTAGCTCCCATTTAACACACCAAACTTTGACTTCCTTTTTCTTTTGACTCTGGTGATGCATTGAGTTTTTAACTGTAAAATTTCATTAAGTTCACATGAAAGGTTCGGGTTAGGAGCTTGAGTTTGTCACCGAAACTGAAAGAGTGCCATCTTCTGCACCAACAAAAGAACATCTCTTAATGTTGGAATTCTGAAAGCATTGAGGCATAATCTGTTAATTCTTCATGTTGTTGGCCTACAGCAGAGGTCCATGTAATACAGATGAATTTGCATCTAAATTTTTGAGGCGGTCAATGGACAGAAATTGGTAAAGAAGGGGGATATACACTTTATGAGCATGATGGCTTTGTGTCTCATGATATAACTATAACGCCAAAAGATATCTCTTGATTTTCTGAAAGCATGCACCGCAGATGCTCGGCGGGTGCACCATGCTGAAAACCAAAAATGCCTGTTGTATTTCGATTTTTAAATCAGAATTGTATGTGCCATGCTTCCCTGCTACCTTTTAGCTCCCATTTAACACACCAAACTTTGACTTCCTTTTTCTTTTGACTCTGGTGATGCATTGAGTTTTTAACTGTAAAATTTCATTAAGTTCGCACGAAAGGTTCGGGTTAGGAGCATGAGTTTGTCACTGAAACTGAAAGAGTGCCATCTTCTGCACCAACAAAAGAACATCTCCGAATGTTGGAATTTTGAAAGCATTGAGGCTTAATCTGTAAATTCTTCATGTTGTTGTCCTACATCAGAGGTCCATGCAATACAGATGAATTTGCATCAAACTTTTTGAGGCGGTCAATGGACAGAAATCGGTAAAGAAGGGGGATATACACTTTACGAGCGTGATGGCTTTGTGTCTCACAATATAACTATAACGCCAAAAGATATCTCTTGATTTTCTGAAAGCATGCAACGCAGATGCTCGGCGGATGCACCATGCTGACAACCAAAAATGCCTGTTGTATTTCAATTTTTAAATCACAAGTGTATGTGCCATGCTTCCCTGCTACCTTTTAGCTCCCATTTAACACACCAAACTTTGACTTCCTTTTTCTTTTGACCCTGGTGATGCATTGAGTTTTTAACTGTAAAATTTCATTAAGTTCACACGAAAGGTTCGGGTTAGGAGCATGAGTTTGTCACTGAAACTGAAAGAGTGCCATCTTCTGCACCAACAAAACAACATCTCCGAATGTTGGAATTCTGAAAGCATTGAGGCATAATCTGTTAATTCTTCATGTTTTTGGCCTACAGCAGAGGTCCATGTAATACAGATGAATTTGTATCTAACTTTTTGAGGCGGTCATTAGACAGAAATCGGTAAAGAAGGGGGATATACACTTTACGTGCGCGATGGCTTTGTGTCTCATGATATAACTATAACGCCAAAAGATATCTCTTGATTTTCTAAAAGCATGCAATGCAGATGCTCGGTGGGTGCACCATGCTGAAAACAAAAAATGCGTGTTGTATTTCGATTTTTAAATCAGAAGTGTATGTGCCATGCTTCCCTGCTACCTTCTAGCTCCCATTTAACACACCAAACTTTGACTTCCTTCTTCTTTTGAATCTGGTGATGCATTGAGTTTTTAACTGTAAAATTTCATTAAGTTCACACGAAAGGTTCGGGTTAGGAGCATGAGTTTGTCTCTGAAACTGAAAGAGTGCCATCTTCTGCACCAACAAAAGAACATCTCCGAATGTTGGAATTTTGAAAGCATTGAGGCATAATCTGTTAATTCTTCATGTTGTTGGCCTACAGCAGAGGTCCATGTAATACAGATGAATTTGTATCTAACTTTTTGAGGCGGTCAATGGACAGAAATCGGTAAAGAAGGGGGATATACAGTTTACGAGCGTGATGGCTTTGTGTCTCATGATATAACTATAACGCCAAATGATATCTCTTGATTTTCTGAAAGCATGCACCGCAGATGCTCGGCGGGTGCACCATGCTGAAAACCAAAAATGCCTGTTGTATTTCGATTTTTAAATCAGAAGTGTATGTGCCATGCTTCCCTGCTACCTTTTAGCTCCCATTTAACACACCAAACTTTGACTTCCTTTTTCTTTTGACTCTGGTGATGCATTGAGTTTTTAACTGTAAAATTTCATTAAGTTCACACGAAAGGTTCGGGTTAGGAGCATGAGTTTGTCACTGAAACTGAAAGAGTGCCATCTCCTGCACCAACAAAAGAACATCTCCGAATGTTGGAATTTTGAAAGCATTGAGGCTTAATCTGTTAATTCTTCATGTTGTTGGCCTACATCAGAGGTCCATGCAATACAGATGAATTTGCATCTAACTTTTTGAGGCGGTAAATGGACAGAAATCGGTAAAGAAGGGGGATATACACTTTACGAGCGTGATGGCTTTGTGTCTCATGATATAACTATAACGCCAAAAGATATCTCTTGATTTTCTGAAAGCATGCACCACAGATGCTCGGCGGGTGCACCATGCTGAAAAGCAAAAATGCCTGTTGTATTTCGATTTTTAAATCAGAAGTGTATGTGCCATGCTTCCCTGCTACCTTTTAGCTCCCATTTAACACACCAAACTTTGACTTCCTTTTTCTTTTCACTCTGGTGATGCATTGAGTTTTTAACTGTAAAATTTCATTAAGTTCATACGAAAGGTTCGGGTTAGGAGCATGAGTTTGTCACTGAAACTGAAAGAGTGCCATCTTCTGCACCAAAAAAAGAACATCTCCGAATGTTGGAATTTTGAAAGCATTGAGGCATAATCTGTTAATTCTTCATGTTGTTGGCCTACATCAGAGGTCCATGCAATACAGATGAATTTGCATCTAACTTTTTGAGGCGGTCAATGGACAAAAATCGGTAAAGAAGGGGGATATACACTTTACGAGCGTGATGACTTTGTGTCTCATGATATAACTATAACGCCAAAAGATATCTCTTGATTTTCTGAAAGCATGCACCGCAGATGCTCGGCGGGTGCACCATGCTGAAAACCAAAAATGCCTGTTGTATTTCGATTTTTAAATCAGAAGTGTATGTGCCATGCGTCCCTGCTACCTTTTAGCTCCCCATTTAACACACCAAACTTTGACTTCCTTTTTCTTTTGAATCTGGTGATGCATTGAGTTTTTAACTGTAAAATTTCATTAAGTTCACACGAAAGGTTCGGGTTAGGAGCATGAGTTTGTCACTGAAACTGAAAGAGTGCCATCTTCTGCACCAACAAAAGAACATCTCCGAATGTTGGAATTTTGAAAGCATTGAGGCATAATCTGTTAATTCTTCATGTTGTTGGCCTACATCAGAGGTCCATGCAATACAGATGAATTTGCATCTAAATTTTTGAGGCGGTCAATGGACAGAAATTGGTAAAGAAGGGGGATATACACTTTACGAGCGTGATGGCTTTGTGTCTCATGATATAACTATAACGCCAAAAGATATCTCTTGATTTTTTGAAAGCATGCACCGCAGATGCTCGGCGGGTGCACCATGCTGAAAACCAAAAATGCCTGTTGTATTTCGATTTTTAAATCAGAATTGTATGTGCCATGCTTCCCTGCTACCTTTTAGCTCCCATTTAACACACCAAACTTTGACTTCCTTTTTCTTTTGACTCTGGTGATGCATTGAGTTTTTAACTGTAAAATTTCATTAAGTTCGCACGAAAGGTTCGGGTTAGGAGCATGAGTTTGTCACTGAAACTGAAAGAGTGCCATCTTCTGCACCAACAAAAGAACATCTCCGAATGTTGGAATTTTGAATGCATTGAGGCATAATCTGTTTATTCTTCATGTTGTTGGCCTACATCAGAGGTCCATGCAATACAGATGAATTTGCATCTAACTTTTTGAGGCGGTCAATGGACAGAAATCGGTAAAGAAGGGGGATATACACTTTACGAGCGTGATGGCTTTGTGTCTCATGATATAACTATAACGCCAAAAGATATCTCTTGATTTTCTGAAAGCATGCACCGCAGATGCTCGGCGGGTGCACCATGCTGAAAACCAAAAATGCCTGTTGTATTTCGATTTTTAAATCAGAAGTGTATCTGCCATGCTTCCCTGCTACCTTTTAGCTCCCATTTAACACACCAAACTTTGACTTCCTTTTTCTTTTGACTCTGGTGATGCATTGAGTTTTTAACTGTAAAATTTATTAAGTTCACACGAAAGGTTCGGGTTAGGAGCATGAGTTTGTCACTGAAACTGAAAGAGTGCCATCTTCTGCACCAACAAAAGAACATCTCCGAATGTTGGAATTCTGAAAGCATTGAGGCTTAATCTGTTAATTCTTCATGTTGTTGGCGTACATCAGAGGTCCATGCAATACAGATGAATTTGCATCTAACTTTTTGAGGCGGTCAATGGACAGAAATCGGTAAAGAAGGGGGATATACACTTTACGAGCGTGATGGCTTTGTGTCTCATGATATAACTATAACGCCAAAAGATATCTCTTGATTTTCTGAAAGCATGCACCGCAGATGCTCGGCGGGTGCACCATGCTGAAAACCAAAAATGCCTGTTGTATTTCGATTTTTAAATCAGAAGTGTATGTGCCATGCGTCCCTGCTACCTTTTAGCTCCCCATTTAACACACCAAACTTTGACTTCCTTTTTCTTTTGAATCTGGTGATGCATTGAGTTTTTAACTGTAAAATTTCATTAAGTTCACACGAAAGGTTCGGGTTAGGAGCATGAGTTTGTCACTGAAACTGAAAGAGTGCCATCTTCTGCACCAACAAAAGAACATCTCTGAATGTTGGAATTTTGAAAGCATTGAGGCATAATCTGTTAATTCTTCATGTTGTTGGCCTACATCAGAGGTCCATGCAATACAGATGAATTTGCATCTAAATTTTTGAGGCGGTCAATGGACAGAAATTGGTAAAGAAGGGGGATATACACTTTACGAGCGTGATGGCTTTGTGTCTCATGATATAACTATAACGCCAAAAGATATCTCTTGATTTTTTGAAAGCATGCACCGCAGATGCTCGGCGGGTGCACCATGCTGAAAACCAAAAATGCCTGTTGTATTTCGATTTTTAAATCAGAATTGTATGTGCCATGCTTCCCTGCTACCTTTTAGCTCCCATTTAACACACCAAACTTTGACTTCCTTTTTCTTTTGACTCTGGTGATGCATTGAGTTTTTAACTGTAAAATTTCATTAAGTTCGCACGAAAGGTTCGGGTTAGGAGCATGAGTTTGTCACTGAAACTGAAAGAGTGCCATCTTCTGCACCAACAAAAGAACATCTCCGAATGTTGGAATTTTGAATGCATTGAGGCATAATCTGTTTATTCTTCATGTTGTTGGCCTACATCAGAGGTCCATGCAATACAGATGAATTTGCATCTAACTTTTTGAGGCGGTCAATGGACAGAAATCGGTAAAGAAGGGGGATATACACTTTACGAGCGTGATGGCTTTGTGTCTCATGATATAACTATAACGCCAAAAGATATCTCTTGATTTTCTGAAAGCATGCACCGCAGATGCTCGGCGGGTGCACCATGCTGAAAACCAAAAATGCCTGTTGTATTTCGATTTTTAAATCAGAAGTGTATCTGCCATGCTTCCCTGCTACCTTTTAGCTCCCATTTAACACACCAAACTTTGACTTCCTTTTTCTTTTGACTCTGGTGATGCATTGAGTTTTTAACTGTAAAATTTATTAAGTTCACACGAAAGGTTCGGGTTAGGAGCATGAGTTTGTCACTGAAACTGAAAGAGTGCCATCTTCTGCACCAACAAAAGAACATCTCCGAATGTTGGAATTCTGAAAGCATTGAGGCTTAATCTGTTAATTCTTCATGTTGTTGGCCTACATCAGAGGTCCATGCAATACAGATGAATTTGCATCTAACTTTTTGAGGCGGTCAATGGACAGAAATCAGTAAAGAAGTGGGATGTACACTTTACGAGCGTGATGGCTTTGTGTCTCATGATATAACTATAACGCCAAAAGATATCTCTTGATTTTCTGAAAGCATGCACCGCAGATGCTCGGCGGGTGCACCATGCTGAAAACCAAAAATGCCTGTTGTATTTTGATTTTTAAATCAGAAGTGTATGTGCCATGCGTCCCTGCTACCTTTTAGCTCCCCATTTAACACACCAAACTTTGACTTCCTTTTTCTTTTGAATCTGGTGATGCATTGAGTTTTTAACTGTAAAATTTCATTAAGTTCACACGAAAGGTTCGGGTTAGGAGCATGAGTTTGTCACTGAAACTGAAAGAGTGCCATCTTCTGCACCAACAAAAGAACATCTCTGAATGTTGGAATTTTGAAAGCATTGAGGCATAATCTGTTAATTCTTCATGTTGTTGGCCTACATCAGAGGTCCATGCAATACAGATGAATTTGCATCTAAATTTTTGAGGCGGTCAATGGACAGAAATTGGTAAAGAAGGGGGATATACACTTTACGAGCGTGATGGCTTTGTGTCTCATGATATAACTATAACGCCAAAAGATATCTCTTGATTTTTTGAAAGCATGCACCGCAGATGCTCGGCGGGTGCACCATGCTGAAAACCAAAAATGCCTGTTGTATTTCGATTTTTAAATCAGAATTGTATGTGCCATGCTTCCCTGCTACCTTTTAGCTCCCATTTAACACACCAAACTTTGACTTCCTTTTTCTTTTGACTCTGGTGATGCATTGAGTTTTTAACTGTAAAATTTCATTAAGTTCGCACAAAAGGTTCGGGTTAGGAGCATGAGTTTGTCACTGAAACTGAAAGAGTGCCATCTTCTGCACCAACAAAAGAACATCTCCGAATGTTGGAATTTTGAAAGCATTGAGGCTTAATCTGTAAATTCTTCATGTTGTTGGCCTACATCAGAGGTCCATGCAGTACAGATGAATTTGCATCTATCTTTTTGAGGCGGTCAATGGACAGAAATCGGTAAAGAAGGGGGATATACACTTTACGAGCGTGATGGCTTTGTGTCTCATAATATAACTATAACGCCAAAAGATATCTCTTGATTTTCTGAAAGCATGCAACGCAGATGCTCGGCGGGTGCACCATGCTGACAACCAAAAATGCATGTTGTATTTCAATTTTTAAATCAGAAGTGTATGTGCCATGCTTCCCTGCTACCTTTTAGCTCCCATTTAACACACCAAACTTTGACTTCCTTTTTCTTTTGACTCTGGTGATGCATTGAGTTTTTAACTGTAAAATTTCATTAAGTTCACATGAAAGGTTCGGGTTAGGAGCATGAGTTTGTCACCGAAACTGAAAGAGTGCCATCTTCTGCACCAACAAAAGAACATCTCTTAATGTTGGAATTCTGAAAGCATTGAGGCATAATCTGTTAATTCTTCATGTTGTTGGCCTACAGCAGAGGTCCATGTAATACAGATGAATTTGTATCAAACTTTTTGAGGCGGTCAATGGACAGAAATCGGTAAAGAAGGGGGATATACACTTTACGTGCGCGATGGCTTTGTGTCTCATGATATAACTATAACGCCAAAAGATATCTCTTGATTTTCTGAAAGCATGCAACACAGATGCTCGGTGGGTGCACCATGCTGAAAACCAAAAGTGCGTGTTGTATTTCGATTTTTAAATCAGAAGTGTATGTGCCATGCTTCCCTGCTACCTTCTAGCTCCCATTTAACACACCAAACTTTGACTTCCTTTTTCTTTTGACTCTGGTGATGCATTGAGTTTTTAACTGTAAAATTTCATTAAGTTCGCACGAAAGGTTCGGGTTAGGAGCATGAGTTTGTCACTGAAACTGAAAGAGTGCCATCTTCTGCACCAACAAAAGAACATCTCCGAATGTTGGAATTTTGAAAGCATTGAGGCATAATCTGTTAATTCTTCATGTTGTTGGCCTACACCAGAGGTCCATGTAATACAGATGAATTTGTATCTAACTTTTTGAGGCAGTCAATGGACAGAAATCGGTAAAGAAAGGGGATATACACTTTACGAGCGTGATGGCTTTGTGTCTCATGATATAACTATAACGCCAAAAGATATCTCTTGATTTTCTGAAAGCATGCACCGCAGATGCTCGGCGGGTGCACCATGCTGAAAACCAAAAATGCCTGTTGTATTTCGATTTTTAAATCAGAAGTGCATGTGCCATGCTTCCCTGCTACCTTTTAGCTCCCATTTAACACACCAAACTTTGACTTCCTTTTTCTTTTGACTCTGGTGATGCATTGAGTTTTTAACTGTAAAATTTCATTAAGTTCACACGAAAGGTTCGGGTTAGGAGCATGAGTTTGTCACTGAAACTGAAAGAGTGCCATCTTCTGCACCAACAAAAGAACATCTCCGAATGTTGGAATTTTGAATGCATTGAGGCATAATCTGTTTATTCTTCATGTTGTTGGCCTACATCAGAGGTCCATGCAATACAGATGAATTTGCATCTAACTTTTTGAGGCGGTCAATGGACAGAAATCGGTAAAGAAGGGGGATATACACTTTACGAGCGTGATGGCTTTGTGTCTCATGATATAACTATAACGCCAAAAGATTTCTCTTGATTTTCTGAAAGCATGCACCGCAGATGCTCGGCGGGTGCACCATGCTGAAAACCAAAAATGCCTGTTGTATTTCGATTTTTAAATCAGAAGTGTATCTGCCATGCTTCCCTGCTACCTTTTAGCTCCCATTTAACACACCAAACTTTGACTTCCTTTTTCTTTTGACTCTGGTGATGCATTGAGTTTTTAACTGTAAAATTTATTAAGTTCACACGAAAGGTTCGGGTTAGGAGCATGAGTTTGTCACTGAAACTGAAAGAGTGCCATCTTCTGCACCAACAAAAGAACATCTCCGAATGTTGGAATTCTGAAAGCATTGAGGCTTAATCTGTTAATTCTTCATGTTGTTGGCCTACATCAGAGGTCCATGCAATACAGATGAATTTGCATCTAACTTTTTGAGGCGGTCAATGGACAGAAATCGGTAAAGAAGGGGGATATACACTTTACGAGCGTGATGGCTTTGTGTCTCATGATATAACTATAACGCCAAAAGATATCTCTTGATTTTCTGAAAGCATGCACCGCAGATGCTCGGCGGGTGCACCATGCTGAAAAGCAAAAATGCCTGTTGTATTTCGATTTTTAAATCAGAAGTGTATGTGCCATGCGTCCCTGCTACCTTTTAGCTCCCCATTTAACACACCAAACTTTGACTTCCTTTTTCTTTTGAATCTGGTGATGCATTGAGTTTTTAACTGTAAAATTTCATTAAGTTCACACGAAAGGTTCGGGTTAGGAGCATGAGTTTGTCACTGAAACTGAAAGAGTGCCATCTTCTGCACCAACAAAAGAACATCTCCGAATGTTGGAATTTTGAAAGCATTGAGGCATAATCTGTTAATTCTTCATGTTGTTGGCCTACATCAGAGGTCCATGCAATACAGATGAATTTGCATCTAAATTTTTGAGGCGGTCAATGGACAGAAATTGGTAAAGAAGGGGGATATACACTTTACGAGCGTGATGGCTTTGTGTCTCATGATATAACTATAACGCCAAAAGATATCTCTTGATTTTCTGAAAGCATGCACCGCAGATGCTCAGCGGGTGCACCATGCTGAAACCAAAAATGCCTGTTGTATTTCGATTTTTAAATCAGAATTGTATGTGCCATGCTTCCCTGCTACCTTTTAGCTCCCATTTAACACACCAAACTTTGACTTCCTTTTTCTTTTGACTCTGGTGATGCATTGAGTTTTTAACTGTAAAATTTCATTAAGTTCGCACGAAAGGTTCGGGTTAGGAGCATGAGTTTGTCACTGAAACTGAAAGAGTGCCATCTTCTGCACCAACAAAAGAACATCTCCGAATGTTGGAATTTTGAAAGCATTGAGGCTTAATCTGTAAATTCTTCATGTTGTTGGCCTACATCAGAGGTCCATGCAGTACAGATGAATTTGCATCTAACTTTTTGAGGCGGTCAATGGACAGAAATCGGTAAAGAAGGGGGATATACACTTTACGAGCGTGATGGCTTTGTGTCTCATAATATAACTATAACGCCAAAAGATATCTCTTGATTTTCTGAAAGCATGCAACGCAGATGCTCGGCGGGTGCACCATGCTGACAACCAAAAATGCATGTTGTATTTCAATTTTTAAATCAGAAGTGTATGTGCCATGCTTCCCTGCTACCTTTTAGCTCCCATTTAACACACCAAACTTTGACTTCCTTTTTCTTTTGACTCTGGTGATGCATTGAGTTTTTAACTGTAAAATTTCATTAAGTTCACATGAAAGGTTCGGGTTAGGAGCATGAGTTTGTCACCGAAACTGAAAGAGTGCCATCTTCTGCACCAACAAAAGAACATCTCTTAATGTTGGAATTCTGAAAGCATTGAGGCATAATCTGTTAATTCTTCATGTTGTTGGCCTACAGCAGAGGTCCATGTAATACAGATGAATTTGTATCAAACTTTTTGAGGCGGTCAATGGACAAAAATCGGTAAAGAAGGGGGATATACACTTTACGTGCGCGATGGCTTTGTGTCTCATGATATAACTATAACGCCAAAAGATATCTCTTGATTTTCTGAAAGCATGCAACGCAGATGCTCGGTGGGTGCACCATGCTGAAAACCAAAAGTGCGTGTTGTATTTCGATTTTTAAATCAGAAGTGTATGTGCCATGCTTCCCTGCTACCTTCTAGCTCCCATTTAACACACCAAACTTTGACTTCCTTTTTCTTTTGACTCTGGTGATGCATTGAGTTTTTAACTGTAAAATTTCATTAAGTTCGCACGAAAGGTTCGGGTTAGGAGCATGAGTTTGTCACTGAAACTGAAAGAGTGCCATCTTCTGCACCAACAAAAGAACATCTCCGAATGTTGGAATTTTGAAAGCATTGAGGCATAATCTGTTAATTCTTCATGTTGTTGGCCTACACCAGAGGTCCATGTAATACAGATGAATTTGTATCTAACTTTTTGAGGCAGTCAATGGACAGAAATCGGTAAAGAAAGGGGATATACACTTTACGAGCGTGATGGCTTTGTGTCTCATGATATAACTATAACGCCAAAAGATATCTCTTGATTTTCTGAAAGCATGCACCGCAGATGCTCGGCGGGTGCACCATGCTGAAAACCAAAAATGCCTGTTGTATTTCGATTTTTAAATCAGAAGTGCATGTGCCATGCTTCCCTGCTACCTTTTAGCTCCCATTTAACACACCAAACTTTGACTTCCTTTTTCTTTTGACTCTGGTGATGCATTGAGTTTTTAACTGTAAAATTTCATTAAGTTCACACGAAAGGTTCGGGTTAGGAGCATGAGTTTGTCACTGAAACTGAAAGAGTGCCATCTTCTGCACCAACAAAAGAACATCTCCGAATGTTGGAATTTTGAAAGCATTGAGGCTTAATCTGTTAATTCTTCATGTTGTTGGCCTACATCAGAGGTCCATGCAATACAGATGAATTTGCATCTAACTTTTTGAGGCGGTCAATGGACAGAAATCGGTAAAGAAGGGGGATATACACTTTACGAGCGTGATGGCTTTGTGTCTCATGATATAACTATAACGCCAAAAGATATCTCTTGATTTTCTGAAAGCATGCACCGCAGATGCTCGGCGGGTGCACCATGCGGAAAAGCAAAAATGCCTGTTGTATTTCGATTTTTAAATCAGATGTGTATGTGCCATGCTTCCCTGCTACGTTTTAGCTCCCATTTAACACACCAAACTTTGACTTCCTTTTTCTTTTGACTCTGGTGATGCATTGAGTTTTTAACTGTAAAATTTCATTAAGTTCACACGAAAGGTTCGGGTTAGGAGCATGAGTTTGTCACTGAAACTGAAAGAGTGCCATCTTCTGCACCAACAAAAGAACATCTCCGAATGTTGGAATTTTGAAAGCATTGAGGCTTAATCTGTTAATTCTTCATGTTGTTGGCCTACATCAGAGGTCCATGCAATACAGATGAATTTGCATCTAACTTTTTGAGGCGGTCAATGGACAGAAATCGGTAAAGAAGGGGGATATACACTTTACGAGCGTGATGGCTTTGTGTCTCATGATATAACTATAACGCCAAAAGATATCTCTTGATTTTCTGAAAGCATGCACCGCAGATGCTCGGCGGGTGCACCATGCTGAAAAGCAAAAATGCCTGTTGTATTTCGATTTTTAAATCAGAAGTGTATGTGCCATGCTTCCCTGCTACCTTTTAGCTCCCATTTAACACACCAAACTTTGACTTCCTTTTTCTTTTGACTCTGGTGATGCATTGAGTTTTTAACTGTAAAATTTCATTAAGTTCACACGAAAGGTTCGGGTTAGGAGCATGAGTTTGTCACTGAAACTGAAAGAGTGCCATCTTCTGCACCAACAAAAGAACATCTCCGAATGTTGGAATTCTGAAAGCATTGAGGCATAATCTAATAATTCTTCATGTTGTTGGCCTACAGCAGAGGTCCATGTAATACAGATGAATTTGTATCTAACTTTTTGAGGCGGTCAATGGACAGAAATCGGTAAAGAAGGGGGATATACACTTTACGTGCGCGATGGCTTTGTGTCTCATGATATAACTATAACGCCAAAAGATATCTCTTGATTTTCTGAAAGCATGCAACGCAGATGCTCGGTGGGTGCACCATGCTAAAAACCAAAAATGCGTGTTGTATTTCGATTTTTAAATCAGATGTGTATGTGCCATGCTTCCCTGCTACCTTCTAGCTCCCATTTAACACACCAAACTTTGACTTCCTTTTTCTTTTGAATCTGGTGATGCATTGAGTTTTTAACTGTAAAATTTCATTAAGTTCACACGAAAGGTTCGGGTTAGGAGCATGAGTTTCTCTCTGAAACTGAAAGAGTGCCATCTTCTGCACCAACAAAAGAACATCTCCGAATGTTGGAATTTTGAAAGCATTGAGGCATAATCTGTTAATTCTTCATGTTGTTGGCCTACAGCAGAGGTCCATGAAATACAGATGAATTTGTATCTAACTTTTTGAGGCGGTCAATGGACAGAAATCGGTAAAGAAGGGGGATATACACTTTACGAGCGTGATGGCTTTGTGTCTCATGATATAACTATAACGCCAAAAGATATCTCTTGATTTTCTGAAAGCATGCACCGCAGATGCTCGGCGGGTGCACCATGCGGAAAAGCAAAAATGCCTGTTGTATTTCGATTTTTAAATCAGATGTGTATGTGCCATGCTTCCCTGCTACGTTTTAGCTCCCATTTAACACACCAAACTTTGACTTCCTTTTTCTTTTGAATCTGGTGATGCATTGAGTTTTTAACTGTAAAATTTCATTAAGTTCACACGAAAGGTTCGGGTTAGGAGCATGAGTTTGTCACTGAAACTGAAAGAGTGCCATCTTCTGTTCTGAAAGCATTGAGGCATAATCTGTTAATTCTTCATGTTGTTGGCCTACATCAGAGGTCCATGCAATACAGATGAATTTGCATCTAACTTTTTGAGGCGGTCAATGGACAGAAATCGGTAAAGAAGGGGGATATACACTTTACGAGCGTGATGGCTTTGTTTCTCATGATATAACTATAACGCCGAAAGATATCTCTTGATTTTCTGAAAGCATGCACCGCAGATGCTCGGCGGGTGCACCATGCTGAAAAGCAAAAATGCCTATTGTATTTCGATTTTTAAATCAGAAGTGTATGTGCCATGCTTCCCTGCTACCTTTTAGCTCCCATTTAACACACCAAACTTTGACTTCCTTTTTCTTTTGACTCTGGTGATGCATTGAGTTTTTAACTATAAAATTTCATTAAGTTCACACGAAAGGTTCGGGTTAGGAGCATGAGTTTGTCACTGAAACTGAAAGAGTGCCATCTTCTGCACCAACAAAAGAACATCTCTGAATATTGGAATTCTGAAAGCATTGAGGCAGAATCTGTTAATTCTTCATGTTGTTGGCCTACAGCAGAGGTCCATGTAATACAGATGAATTTGTACCTAACTTTTTGAGGCGGTCAATGGACAGAAATCGGTAAAGAAGGGGGATATACACTTTACGTGCGCGATGGCTTTGTGTCTCATGATATAACTATAACGCCAAAAGATATCTCTTGATTTTCTGAAAGCATGCAACGCAGATGCTCGGTGGGTGCACCATGCTGAAAACCAAAAATGCGTGTTGTATTTCGATTTTTAAATCAGAAGTGTATGTGCCATGCTTCCCTGCTACCTTCTAGCTCCCATTTAACACACCAAACTTTGACTTCCTTTTTCTTTTGAATCTGGTGGTGCATTGAGTTTTTAAATGTAAAATTTCATTAAGTTCACACGAAAGGTTCGGGTTAGGAGCATGAGTTTGTCTCTGAAACTGAAAGAGTGCCATCTTCTGCACCAACAAAAGAACATCTCCGAATGTTGGAATTTTGAAAGCATTGAGGCATAATCTGTTAATTCTTCATGTTGTTGGCCTACAGCAGAGGTCCATGCAATACAGATGAATTTGTATCTAACTTTTTGAGGCGGTCAATGGACAGAAATCGGTAAAGAAGGGGGATATACACTTTACGAGCGTGATGGCTTTGTGTCTCATGATATAACTATAACGCCAAAAGATATCTCTTGATTTTCTGAAAGCATGCACCGCAGATGCTCGACGGGTGCACCATGCTGAAAACCAAAAATGCCTGTTGTATTTTGATTTTTAAATCAGAAGTGTATGTGCCATGCTTCCCTGCTACCTTTTAGCTCCCATTTAACACACCAAACTTTGACTTCCTTTTTCTTTTGACTCTGGTGATGCATTGAGTTTTTAACTGTAAAATTTATTAAGTTCACACGAAAGGTTCGGGTTAGGAGCATGAGTTTGTCACTGAAACTGAAAGAGTGCCATCTTCTGCACCAACAAAAGAACATCTCCGAATGTTGGAATTCTGAAAGCATTGAGGCATAATCTGTTAATTCTTCATGTTGTTGGCCTACATCAGAGGTCCATGCAATACAGATGAATTTGCATCTAACTTTTTGAGGCGGTCAATAGACAGAAATCGGTAAAGAAGGGGGATATACACTTTACGAGCGTGATGGCTTTGTGTCTCATGATATAACTATAACGCCAAAAGATATCTCTTGATTTTCTGAAAGCATGCACCGCAGATGCTCTGCGGGTGCACCATGCTGAAAAGCAAAAATGCCTGTTGTATTTCGATTTTTAAATCAGAAGTGTATGTGCCATGCTTCCCTGCTACCTTTTAGCTCCCATTTAACACACCAAACTTTGACTTCCTTTTTCTTTTGACTCTGGTGATGCATTGAGTTTTTAACTGTAAAATTTCATTAAGTTCACACGAAAGGTTCGGGTTAGGAGCATGAGTTTGTCACTGAAACTGAAGAGTGCCATCTTCTGCACCAACAAACGAACATCTCCGAATGTTGGAATTCTGAAAGCATTGAGGCATAATCTGTTTATTCTTCATGTTGTTGGCCTACATCAGAGGTCCATGCAATACAGATGAATTTGCATCTAACTTTTTGAGGCGGTCAATGGACAGAAATCGGTAAAGAAGGGGGATATACACTTTACGAGCGTGATGGCTTTGTGTCTCATGATATAACTATAACGCCAAAAGATATCTCTTGATTTTCTGAAAGCATGCACCGCAGATGCTCGGCGGGTGCACCATGCTGAAAACGAAAAATGTCTGTAGTATTTGGATTTTTAAATCAGAAGTGTATGTGCCATGCTTCCCTGCTACCTTTTAGCTCTCATTTAACACACCAAACTTTGACTTCCTTTTTCTTTTGACTCTGGTGATGCATTGAGTTTTTAACTGTAAAATTTCATTAAGTTCACACGAAAGGTTCGGGTTAGGAGCTTGAGTTTGTCACTGAAACTGAAAGAGTGCCATCTTCTGCACCAACAAAAGAACATCTCCGAATGTTGGAATTCTGAAAGCATTGAGGCTTAATCTGTTAATTCTTCATGTTGTTGGCCTACATCAGAGGTCCATGCAATACAGATGAATTTGCATCTAACTTTTTGAGGTGGTCAATGGACAGAAATCGGTAAAGAAGGGGGATATACACTTTACGAGCGTGATGGCTTTGTGTCTCATGATATAACTATAACGCCAAAAGATATCTCTTGATTTTCTGAAAGCATGCACCACAGATGCTCGGCGGGTGCACCATGCTGAAAACCAAAAATGCCTGTTGTATTTCGATTTTTAAATCAGAAGTGTATGTGCCATGCGTCCCTGCTACCTTTTAGCTCCCCATTTAACACACCAAACTTTGACTTCCTTTTTCTTTTGAATCTGGTGATGCATTGAGTTTTTAACTGTAAAATTTCATTAAGTTCACACGAAAGGTTCGGGTTAGGAGCATGAGTTTGTCACTGAAACTGAAAGAGTGCCATCTTCTGCACCAACAAAAGAACATCTCCGAATGTTGGAATTTTGAAAGCATTGAGGCATAATCTGTTAATTCTTCATGTTGTTGGCCTACATCAGAGGTCCATGCAATACAGATGAATTTGCATCTAAATTTTTGAGGCGGTCAATGGACAGAAATTGGTAAAGAAGGGGGATATACACTTTACAAGCGTGATGGCTTTGTGTCTCATGATATAACTATAACGCCAAAAGATATCTCTTGATTTTCTGAAAGCATGCACCGCAGATGCTCGGCGGGTGCACCATGCTGAAAACCAAAAATGCCTGTTGTATTTCGATTTTTAAATCAGAATTGTATGTGCCATGCTTCCCTGCTACCTTTTAGCTCCCATTTAACACATCAAACTTTGACTTCCTTTTTCTTTTGACTCTGGTGATGCATTGAGTTTTTAACTGTAAAATTTCATGAAGTTTGCACGAAAGGTTCGGGTTAGGAGCATGAGTTTGTCACTGAAACTGAAAGAGTGCCATCTTCTGCACCAACAAAAGAACATCTCCGAATGTTGGAATTTTGAAAGCATTGAGGCTTAATCTGTAAATTCTTCATGTTGTTGGCCTACATCAGAGGTCCATGCAATACAGATGAATTTGCATCTAACTTTTTGAGGCGGTAGATGGACAGAAATCGGTAAAGAAGGGGGATATACACTTTACGAGCGTGATGGCTTTGTGTCTCATAATATAACTATAACGCCAAAAGATATCTCTTGATTTTCTGAAAGCATGCAACGCAGATGCTCGGCGGGTGCACCATGCTGACAACCAAAAATGCCTGTTGTATTTCAATTTTTAAATCACAAGTGTATGTGCCATGCTTCCCTGCTACCTTTTAGCTCCCATTTAACACACCAAACTTTGACTTCCTTTTTCTTTTGACTCTGGTGATGCATTGAGTTTTTAACTGTAAAATTTCATTAAGTTCACACGAAAGGTTCGGGTTAGGAGCATGAGTTTGTCACTGAAACTGAAAGAGTGCCATCTTCTGCACCAACAAAACAACATCTCCGAATGTTGGAATTCTGAAAGCATTGAGGCATAATCTGTTAATTCTTCATGTTGTTGGCCTACAGCAGAGGTCCATGTAATACAGATGAATTTGTATCTAACTTTTTGAGGCGGTCATTAGACAGAAATCGGTAAAGAAGGGGGATATACACTTTACGAGCGTGATGGCTTTGTGTCTCATGCTATAACTATAACGCCAAAAGATATCTCTTGATTTTCTGAAAGCATGCACCGCAGATGCTCGGCGGGTGTACCATGCTGAAAACCAAAAATGCCTGTTGTATTTCGATTTTTAAATCAGAAGTGTATGTGCCATGCTTCCCTGCTACCTTTTAGCTCCCATTTAACACACCAAACTTTGACTTCCTTTTTCTTTTGACTCTGGTGATGCATTGAGTTTTTAACTGTAAAATTTCATTAAGTTCACACGAAAGGTTCGGGTTAGGAGCATGAGTTTGTCACTGAAACTGAAAGAGTGCCATCTTCTGCACCAACAAAAGAACATCTCCGAATGTTGGAATTCTGAAAGCATTGAGGCATAATCTGTTAATTCTTCATGTTGTTGGCCTACATCAGAGGTCCATGCAATACAGATGAATTTGCATCTAACTTTTTGAGGCGGTCAATAGACAGAAATCGGTAAAGAAGGGGGATATACACTTTACGAGCGTGATGGCTTTGTGTCTCATGATATAACTATAACGCCAATTGATATCTCTTGATTTTCTGAAAGCATGCACCGCAGATGCTCGGCGGGTGCACCATGCTGAAAAGCAAAAATGCCTGTTGTATTTCGATTTTTAAATCAGAAGTGTATGTGCCATGCTTCCCTGCTACCTTTTAGCTCCCATTTAACACACCAAACTTTGACTTCCTTTTTCTTTTGACTCTGGTGATGCATTGAGTTTTTAACTGTAAAATTTCATTAAGTTCACACGAAAGGTTCGGGTTAGGAGCATGAGTTTGTCACTGAAACTGAAGAGTGCCATCTTCTGCACCAACAAACGAACATCTCCGAATGTTGGAATTCTGAAAGCATTGAGGCATAATCTGTTTATTCTTCATGTTGTTGGCCTACATCAGAGGTCCATGCAATACAGATGAATTTGCATCTAACTTTTTGAGGCGGTCAATGGACAGAAATCGGTAAAGAAGGGGGATATACACTTTACGAGCGTGATGGCTTTGTGTCTCATGATATAACTATAACGCCAAAAGATATCTCTTGATTTTCTGAAAGCATGCACCGCAGATGCTCGGCGGGTGCACCATGCTGAAAACGAAAAATGCCTGTAGTATTTCGATTTTTAAATCAGAAGTGTATGTGCCATGCTTCCCTGCTACCTTTTAGCTCTCATTTAACACACCAAACTTTGACTTCCTTTTTCTTTTGACTCTGGTGATGCATTGAGTTTTTAACTGTAAAATTTCATTAAGTTCACACGAAAGGTTCGGGTTAGGAGCTTGAGTTTGTCACTGAAACTGAAAGAGTGCCATCTTCTGCACCAACAAAAGAACATCTCCGAATGTTGGAATTCTGAAAGCATTGAGGCTTAATCTGTTAATTCTTCATGTTGTTGGCCTACATCAGAGGTCCATGCAATACAGATGAATTTGCATCTAACTTTTTGAGGCGGTCAATGGACAGAAATCGGTAAAGAAGGGGGATATACACTTTACGAGCGTGATGGCTTTGTGTCTCATGATATAACTATAACGCCAAAAGATATCTCTTGATTTTCTGAAAGCATGCACCGCAGATGCTCGGCGGGTGCACCATGCTGAAAACCAAAAATGCCTGTTGTATTTCGATTTTTAAATCAGAATTGTATGTGCCATGCTTCCCTGCTACCTTTTAGCTCCCATTTAACACACCAAACTTTGACTTCCTTTTTCTTTTGACTCTGGTGATGCATTGAGTTTTTAACTGTAAAATTTCATTAAGTTCACACGAAAGGTTCGGGTTAGGAGCATGAGTTTGTCACTGAAACTGAAAGAGTGCCATCTTCTGCACCAACAAAAGAACATCTCCGAATGTTGGAATTTTGAAAGCATTGAGGCTTAATCTGTTAATTCTTCATGTTGTTGGCCTACATCAGAGGTCCATGCAATACAGATGACTTTGCATCTAACTTTTTGAGGCGGTCAATGGACAGAAATCGGTAAAGAAGGGGGATATACACTTTACGAGCGTGATGGCTTTGTGTCTCATGATATAACTATAACGCCAAAAGATATCTCTTGATTTTCTGAAAGCATGCACCGCAGATGCTCGGCGGGTGCACCATGCTGAAAAGCAAAAATGCGTGTTGTATTTCGATTTTTAAATCAGAAGTGTATGTGCCATGCTTCCCTGCTACCTTTTAGCTCCCATTTAACACACCAAACTTTGACTTCCTTTTTCTTTTGACTCTGGTGATGCATTGAGTTTTTAACTGTAAAATTTCATTAAGTTCACACGAAAGGTTCGGGTTAGGAGCATGAGTTTGTCACTGAAACTGAAAGAGTGCCATCTTCTGCACCAACAAAAGAACATCTCCGAATGTTGGAATTTTGAAAGCATTGAGGCATAATCTGTTAATTCTTCATGTTGTTGGCCTACATCAGAGGTCCATGCAATACAGATGAATTTGCATCTAAATTTTTGAGGCGGTCAATGGACAGAAATTGGTAAAGAAGGGGGATATACACTTTACGAGCGTGATGGCTTTGTGTCTCATGATATAACTATAACGCCAAAAGATATCTCTTGATTTTTTGAAAGCATGCACCGCAGATGCTCGGCGGGTGCACCATGCTGAAAACCAAAAATGCCTGTTGTATTTCGATTTTTAAATCAGAATTGTATGTGCCATGCTTCCCTGCTACCTTTTAGCTCCCATTTAACACACCAAACTTTGACTTCCTTTTTCTTTTGACTCTGGTGATGCATTGAGTTTTTAACTGTAAAATTTCATTAAGTTCGCACGAAAGGTTCGGGTTAGGAGCATGAGTTTGTCACTGAAACTGAAAGAGTGCCATCTTCTGCACCAACAAAAGAACATCTCCGAATGTTGGAATTTTGAAAGCATTGAGGCTTAATCTGTAAATTCTTCATGTTGTTGGCCTACATCAGAGGTCCATGCAATACAGATGAATTTGCATCTAACTTTTTGAGGCGGTCAATGGACAGAAATCGGTAAAGAAGGGGGATATACACTTTACGAGCGTGATGGCTTTGTGTCTCATAATATAACTATAACGCCAAAAGATATCTCTTGATTTTCTGAAAGCATGCAACGCAGATGCTCGGCGGGTGCACCATGCTGACAACCAAAAATGCCTGTTGTATTTCAATTTTTAAATCACAAGTGTATGTGCCATGCTTCCCTGCTACCTTTTAGCTCCCATTTAACACACATAACTTTGACTTCCTTTTTCTTTTGACTCTGGTGATGCATTGAGTTTTTAACTGTAAAATTTCATTAAGTTCACACGAAAGGTTCGGGTTAGGAGCATGAGTTTGTCACTGAAACTGAAAGAGTGCCATCTTCTGCACCAACAAAACAACATCTCCGAATGTTGGAATTCTGAAAGCATTGAGGCATAATCTGTTAATTCTTCATGTTGTTGGCCTACAGCAGAGGTCCATGTAATACAGATGAATTTGTATCTAACTTTTTGAGGCGGTCATTAGACAGAAATCGGTAAAGAAGGGGGATATACACTTTACGTGCGCGATGGCTTTGTGTCTCATGATATAACTATAACGCCAAAAGATATCTCTTGATTTTCTAAAAGCATGCAACGCAGATGCTCGGTGGGTGCACCATGCTGAAAACAAAAATGCGTGTTGTATTTCGATTTTTAAATCAGAAGTGTATGTGCCATGCTTCCCTGCTACCTTCTAGCTCCCATTTAACACACCAAACTTTGACTTCCTTCTTCTTTTGAATCTGGTGATGCATTGAGTTTTTAACTGTAAAATTTCATTAAGTTCACACGAAAGGTTCGGGTTAGGAGCATGAGTTTGTCTCTGAAACTGAAAGAGTGCCATCTTCTGCACCAACAAAAGAACATCTCCGAATGTTGGAATTTTGAAAGCATTGAGGCATAATCTGTTAATTCTTCATGTTGTTGGCCTACAGCAGAGGTCCATGTAATACAGATGAATTTGTATCTAACTTTTTGAGGCGGTCAATGGACAGAAATCGGTAAAGAAGGGGGATATACAGTTTACGAGCGTGATGGCTTTGTGTCTCATGATATAACTATAACGCCAAATGATATCTCTTGATTTTCTGAAAGCATGCACCGCAGATGCTCGGCGGGTGCACCATGCTGAAAACCAAAAATGCCTGTTGTATTTCGATTTTTAAATCAGAAGTGTATGTGCCATGCTTCCCTGCTACCTTTTAGCTCCCATTTAACACACCAAACTTTGACTTCCTTTTTCTTTTGACTCTGGTGATGCATTGAGTTTTTAACTGTAAAATTTCATTAAGTTCACACGAAAGGTTCGGGTTAGGAGCATGAGTTTGTCACTGAAACTGAAAGAGTGCCATCTTCTGCACCAACAAAAGAACATCTCCGAATGTTGGAATTTTGAAAGCATTGAGGCTTAATCTGTTAATTCTTCATGTTGTTGGCCTACATCAGAGGTCCATGCAATACAGATGAATTTGCATCTAACTTTTTGAGGCGGTAAATGGACAGAAATCGGTAAAGAAGGGGGATATACACTTTACGAGCGTGATGGCTTTGTGTCTCATGATATAACTATAACGCCAAAAGATATCTCTTGATTTTCTGAAAGCATGCACCGCAGATGCTCGGCGGGTGCACCATGCTGAAAAGCAAAAATGCCTGTTGTATTTCGATTTTTAAATCAGAAGTGTATGTGCCATGCTTCCCTGCTACCTTTTAGCTCCCATTTAACACACCAAACTTTGACTTCCTTTTTCTTTTCACTCTGGTGATGCATTGAGTTTTTAACTGTAAAATTTCATTAAGTTCACACGAAAGGTTCGGGTTAGGAGCATGAGTTTGTCACTGAAACTGAAAGAGTGCCATCTTCTGCACCAACAAAAGAACATCTCCGAATGTTGGAATTTTGAATGCATTGAGGCATAATCTGTTTATTCTTCATGTTGTTGGCCTACATCAGAGGTCCATGCAATACAGATGAATTTGCATCTAACTTTTTGAGGCGGTCAATGGACAGAAATCGGTAAAGAAGGGGGATATACACTTTACGAGCGTGATGGCTTTGTGTCTCATGATATAACTATAACGCCAAAAGATATCTCTTGATTTTCTGAAAGCATGCACCGCAGATGCTCGGCGGGTGCACCATGCTGAAAAGCAAAAATGCCTGTTGTATTTCGATTTTTAAATCAGAAGTGTATGTGCCATGCTTCCCTGCTACCTTTTAGCTCCCATTTAACACACCAAACTTTGACTTCCTTTTTCTTTTGACTCTGGTGATGCATTGAGTTTTTAACTGTAAAATTTCATTAAGTTCACACGAAAGGTTCGGGTTAGGAGCATGAGTTTGTCACTGAAACTGAAGAGTGCCATCTTCTGCACCAACAAACGAACATCTCCGAATGTTGGAATTCTGAAAGCATTGAGGCATAATCTGTTTATTCTTCATGTTGTTGGCCTACATCAGAGGTCCATGCAATACAGATGAATTTGCATCTAACTTTTTGAGGCGGTCAATGGACAGAAATCGGTAAAGAAGGGGGATATACACTTTACGAGCGTGATGGCTTTGTGTCTCATGATATAACTATAACGCCAAAAGATATCTCTTGATTTTCTGAAAGCATGCACCGCAGATGCTCGGCGGGTGCACCATGCTGAAAACGAAAAATGCCTGTAGTATTTCGATTTTTAAATCAGAAGTGTATGTGCCATGCTTCCCTGCTACCTTTTAGCTCTCATTTAACACACCAAACTTTGACTTCCTTTTTCTTTTGACTCTGGTGATGCATTGAGTTTTTAACTGTAAAATTTCATTAAGTTCACACGAAAGGTTCGGGTTAGGAGCTTGAGTTTGTCACTGAAACTGAAAGAGTGCCATCTTCTGCACCAACAAAAGAACATCTCCGAATGTTGGAATTCTGAAAGCATTGAGGCTTAATCTGTTAATTCTTCATGTTGTTGGCCTACATCAGAGGTCCATGCAATACAGATGAATTTGCATCTAACTTTTTGAGGCGGTAAATGGACAGAAATCGGTAAAGAAGGGGGATATACACTTTACGAGCGTGATGGCTTTGTGTCTCATGATATAACTATAACGCCAAAAGATATCTCTTGATTTTCAGAAAGCATGCACCGCAGATGCTCGGCGGGTGCACCATGCTGAAAACCAAAAATGCCTGTTGTATTTCGATTTTTAAATCAGAAGTGTATGTGCCATGCTTCCCTGCTACCTTTTAGCTCCCATTTAACACACCAAACTTTGACTTCCTTTTTCTTTTGAATCTGGTGATGCATTGAGTTTTTAACTGTAAAATTTCATTAAGTTCACACGAAAGGTTCGGGTTAGGAGCATGAGTTTGTCACTGAAACTGAAAGAGTGCCATCTTCTGCACCAACAAAAGAACATCTCCGAATGTTGGAATTTTGAATGCATTGAGGCATAATCTGTTTATTCTTCATGTTGTTGGCCTACATCAGAGGTCCATGCAATACAGATGAATTTGCATCTAACTTTTTGAGGCGGTCAATGGACAGAAATCGGTAAAGAAGGGGGATATACACTTTACGAGCGCGATGGCTTTGTGTCTCATGATATAACTATAACGCCAAAAGATATCTCTTGATTTTCTGAAAGCATGCACCGCAGATGCTCGGCGGGTGCACCATGCTGAAAACCAAAAATGCCTGTTGTATTTCGATTTTTAAATCAGAAGTGTATGTGCCATGCGTCCCTGCTACCTTTTAGCTCCCCATTTAACACACCAAACTTTGACTTCCTTTTTCTTTTGAATCTGGTGATGCATTGAGTTTTAAACTGTAAAATTTCATTAAGTTCACACGAAAGGTTCGGGTTAGGAGCATGAGTTTGTCACTGAAACTGAAAGAGTGCCATCTTCTGCACCAACAAAAGAACATCTCCGAATGTTGGAATTTTGAAAGCATTGAGGCATAATCTGTTAATTCTTCATGTTGTTGGCCTACATCAGAGGTCCATGCAATACAGATGAATTTGCATCTAAATTTTTGAGGCGGTCAATGGACAGAAATTGGTAAAGAAGGGGGATATACACTTTACGAGCGTGATGGCTTTGTGTCTCATGATATAACTATAACGCCAAAAGATATCTCTTGATTTTCTGAAAGCATGCACCGCAGATGCTCGGCGGGTGCACCATGCTGAAAACCAAAAATGCCTGTTGTATTTCGATTTTTAAATCAGAATTGTATGTGCCATGCTTCCCTGCTACCTTTTAGCTCCCATTTAACACACCAAACTTTGACTTCCTTTTTCTTTTCACTCTGGTGATGCATTGAGTTTTTAACTGTAAAATTTCATTAAGTTCACACGAAAGGTTCGGGTTAGGAGCATGAGTTTGTCACTGAAACTGAAAGAGTGCCATCTTCTGCACCAACAAAAGAACATCTCCGAATGTTGGAATTTTGAATGCATTGAGGCATAATCTGTTTATTCTTCATGTTGTTGGCCTACATCAGAGGTCCATGCAATACAGATGAATTTGCATCTAACTTTTTGAGGCGGTCAATGGACAAAAATCGGTAAAGAAGGGGGATATACACTTTACGAGCGTGATGGCTTTGTGTCTCATGATATAACTATAACGCCAAAAGATATCTCTTGATTTTCTGAAAGCATGCACCGCAGATGCTCGGCGGGTGCACCATGCTGAAAACCAAAAATGCCTGTTGTATTTCGATTTTTAAATCAGAATTGTATGTGCCATGCTTCCCTGCTACCTTTTAGCTCCCATTTAACACACCAAACTTTGACTTCCTTTTTCTTTTGACTCTGGTGATGCATTGAGTTTTTAACTGTAAAATTTCATTAAGTTCGCACGAAAGGTTCGGGTTAGGAGCATGAGTTTGTCACTGAAACTGAAAGAGTGCCATCTTCTGCACCAACAAAAGAACATCTCCGAATGTTGGAATTTTGAAAGCATTGAGGCTTAATCTGTAAATTCTTCATGTTGTTGGCCTACATCAGAGGTCCATGCAATACAGATGAATTTGCATCTAACTTTTTGAGGCGGTCAATGGACAGAAATCGGTAAAGAAGGGGGATATACACTTTACGAGCGTGATGGCTTTGTGTCTCATGATATAACTATAACGCCAAAAGATATCTCTTGATTTTCTGAAAGCATGCACCGCAGATGCTCGGCCGGTGCACCATGCTGAAAACGAAAAATGCCTGTAGTATTTCGATTTTTAAATCAGAAGTGTATGTGCCATGCTTCCCTGCTACCTTTTAGCTCTCATTTAACACACCAAACTTTGACTTCCTTTTTCTTTTCACTCTGGTGATGCATTGAGTTTTTAACTGTAAAATTTCATTAAGTTCACACGAAAGGTTCGGGTTAGGAGCTTGAGTTTGTCACTGAAACTGAAAGAGTGGCATCTTCTGCACCAACAAAAGAACATCTCCGAATGTTGGAATTCTGAAAGCATTGAGGCTTAATCTGTTAATTCTTCATGTTGTTGGCCTACATCAGAGGTCCATGCAATACAGATGAATTTGCATCTAACTTTTTGAGGCGGTAAATGGACAGAAATCGGTAAAGAAGGGGGATATACACTTTACGAGCGTGATGGCTTTGTGTCTCATGATATAACTATAACGCCAAAAGATATCTCTTGATTTTCTGAAAGCATGCACCGCAGATGCTCGGCGGGTGCACCATGCTGAAAACCAAAAATGCCTGTTGTATTTCGATTTTTAAATCAGAAGTGTATGTGCCATGCTTCCCTGCTACCTTTTAGCTCCCATTTAACACACCAAACTTTGACTTCCTTTTTCTTTTGACTCTGGTGATGCATTGAGTTTTTAACTGTAAAATTTCATTAAGTTCACACGAAAGGTTCGGGTTAGGAGCATGAGTTTGTCACTGAAACTGAAAGAGTGCCATCTTCTGCACCAACAAAAGAACATCTCCGAATGTTGGAATTCTTAAAGCATTGAGGCATAATCTGTTAATTCTTCATGTTGTTGGCCTACATCAGAGGTCCATGCAATACAGATGAATTTGCATCTAACTTTTTGAGGCGGTCAATAGACAGAAATTGGTAAAGAAGGGGATATACACTTTACGAGCGTGATGGCTTTGTGTCTCATGATATAACTATAACGCCAAAAGATATCTCTTGATTTTCTGAAAGCATGCACCGCAGATGCTCGGCGGGTGCACCATGCTGAAAAGCAAAAATGCCTGTTGTATTTCGATTTTTAAATCAGAAGTGTATGTGCCATGCTTCCCTGCTACCTTTTAGCTCCCATTTAACACACCAAACTTTGACTTCCTTTTTCTTTTGACTCTGGTGATGCATTGAGTTTTTAACTGTAAAATTTCATTAAGTTCACACGAAAGGTTCGGGTTAGGAGCATGAGTTTGTCACTGAAACTGAAGAGTGCCATCTTCTGCACCAACAAACGAACATCTCCGAATGTTGGAATTCTGAAAGCATTGAGGCATAATCTGTTTATTCTTCATGTTGTTGGCCTACATCAGAGGTCCATGCAATACAGATGAATTTGCATCTAACTTTTTGAGGCGGTCAATGGACAGAAATCGGTAAAGAAGGGGGATATACACTTTACGAGCGTGATGGCTTTGTGTCTCATGATATAACTATAACGCCAAAAGATATCTCTTGATTTTCTGAAAGCATGCACCGCAGATGCTCGGCGGGTGCACCATGCTGAAAACGAAAAATGCCTGTAGTATTTCGATTTTTAAATCAGAAGTGTATGTGCCATGCTTCCCTGCTACCTTTTAGCTCTCATTTAACACACCAAACTTTGACTTTCTTTTTTCTTTTGACTCTGGTGATGCATTGAGTTTTTAACTGTAAAATTTCATTAAGTTCACACGAAAGGTTCGGGTTAGGAGCTTGAGTTTGTCACTGAAACTGAAAGAGTGCCATCTTCTGCACCAACAAAAGAACATCTCCGAATGTTGGAATTCTGAAAGCATTGAGGCTTAATCTGTTAATTCTTCATGTTGTTGGCCTACATCAGAGGTCCATGCAATACAGATGAATTTGCATCTAACTTTTTGAGGCGGTAAATGGACAGAAATCGGTAAAGAAGGGGGATATACACTTTACGAGCGTGATGCCTTTGTGTCTCATGATATAACTATAACGCCAAAAGATATCTCTTGATTTTCTGAAAGCATGCACCGCAGATGCTCGGCGGGTGCACCATGCTGAAAACCAAAAATGCCTGTTGTATTTCGATTTTTAAATCAGAAGTGTATGTGCCATGCTTCCCTGCTACCTTTTAGCTCCCATTTAACACACCAAACTTTGACTTCCTTTTTCTTTTGAATCTGGTGATGCATTGAGTTTTTAACTGTAAAATTTCATTAAGTTCACACGAAAGGTTCGGGTTAGGAGCATGAGTTTGTCACTGAAACTGAAAGAGTGCCATCTTCTGCACCAACAAAAGAACATCTCCGAATGTTGGAATTTTGAATGCATTGAGGCATAATCTGTTTATTCTTCATGTTGTTGGCCTACATCAGAGGTCCATGCAATACAGATGAATTTGCATCTAACTTTTTGAGGCGGTCAATGGACAGAAATCGGTAAAGAAGGGGGATATACACTTTACGAGCGTGATGGCTTTGTGTCTCATGATATAACTATAACGCCAAAAGATATCTCTTGATTTTCTGAAAGCATGCACCGCAGATGCTCGGCGGGTGCACCATGCTGAAAACCAAAAATGCCTGTTGTATTTCGATTTTTAAATCAGAAGTGTATGTGCCATGCGTCCCTGCTACCTTTTAGCTCCCCATTTAACACACCAAACTTTGACTTCCTTTTTCTTTTGAATCTGGTGATGCATTGAGTTTTTAACTGTAAAATTTCATTAAGTTCACACGAAAGGTTCAGGTTAGGAGCATGAGTTTGTCACTGAAACTGAAAGAGTGCCATCTTCTGCACCAACAAAAGAACATCTCCGAATGTTGGAATTTTGAAAGCATTGAGGCATAATCTGTTAATTCTTCATTTTGTTGGCCTACATCAGAGGTCCATGCAATACAGATGAATTTGCATCTAAATATTTGAGGCGGTCAATGGACAGAAATTGGTAAAGAAGGGGGATATACACTTTACGAGCGTGATGGCTTTGTGTCTCATGATATAACTATAACGCCAAAAGATATCTCTTGATTTTCTGAAAGCATGCACCGCAGATGCTCGGCGGGTGCACCATGCTGAAAACCAAAAATGCCTGTTGTATTTCGATTTTTAAATCAGAATTGTATGTGCCATGCTTCCCTGCTACCTTTTAGCTCCCATTTAACACACCAAACTTTGACTTCCTTTTTCTTTTGACTCTGGTGATGCATTGAGTTTTTAACTGTAAAATTTCATTAAGTTCGCACGAAAGGTTCGGGTTAGGAGCATGAGTTTGTCACTGAAACTGAAAGAGTGCCATCTTCTGCACCAACAAAAGAACATCTCCGAATGTTGGAATTTTGAAAGCATTGAGGCATAATCTGTTTATTCTTCATGTTGTTGGCCTACATCAGAGGTCCATGCAATACAGATGAATTTGCATCTAACTTTTTGAGGCGGTCAATGGACAGAAATCGGTAAAGAAGGGGGATATACACTTTACGAGCGTGATGGCTTTGTGTCTCATAATATAACTATAACGCCAAAAGATATCTCTTGATTTTCTGAAAGCATGCAACGCAGATGCTCGGCGGGTGCACCATGCTGACAACCAAAAATGCCTGTTGTATTTCAATTTTTAAATCAGAAGTGTATGTGCCATGCTTCCCTGCTACCTTTTAGCTCCCATTTAACACACCAAACTTTGACTTCCTTTTTCTTTTGACTCTGGTGATGCATTGAGTTTTTAACTGTAAAATTTCATTAAGTTCACACGAAAAGTTCGGGTTAGGAGCATGAGTTTGTCACTGAAACTGAAAGAGTGCCATCTTCTGCACCAACAAAACAACATCTCCGAATGTTGGAATTCTGAAAGCATTGAGGCATAATCTGTTAATTCTTCATGTTGTTGGCCTACAGCAGAGGTCCATGTAATACAGATGAATTTGTATCTAACTTTTTGAGGCGTTCATTAGACAGAAATCGGTAAAGAAGGGGGATATACACTTTACGTGCGCGATGGCTTTGTGTCTCATGATATAACTATAACGCCAAAAGATATCTCTTGATTTTCTAAAAGCATGCAACGCAGATGCTCGGTGGGTGCACCATGCTGAAAACAAAAATGCGTGTTGTATTTCGATTTTTAAAACAGAAGTGTATGTGCCATGCTTCCCTGCTACCTTCTAGCTCCCATTTAACACACCAAACTTTGACTTCCTTCTTCTTTTGAATCTGGTGATGCATTGAGTTTTTAACTGTAAAATTTCATTAAGTTCACACGAAAGGTTCGGGTTAGGAGCATGAGTTTGTCTCTGAAACTGAAAGAGTGCCATCTTCTGCAGCAACAAAAGAACATCTCCGAATGTTGGAATTTTGAAAGCATTGAGGCATAATCTGTTAATTCTTCATGTTGTTGGCCTACAGCAGAGGTCCATGTAATACAGATGAATTTGTATCTAACTTTTTGAGGCGGTCAATGGACAGAAATCGGTAAAGAAGGGGGATATACAGTTTACGAGCGTGATGGCTTTGTGTCTCATGATATAACTATAACGCCAAATGATATCTCTTGATTTTCTGAAAGCATGCACCGCAAATGCTCGGCGGGTGCACCATGCTGAAAACCAAAAATGCCTATTGTATTTCGATTTTTAAATCAGAAGTGTATGTGCCATGCTTCCCTGCTACCTTTTAGCTCCCATTTAACACACCAAACTCTGACTTCCTTTTTCTTTTGAATCTGGTGATGCATTGAGTTTTTAACTGTAAAATTTCATTAAGTTCACACGAAAGGTTCGGGTTAGGAGCATGAGTTTGTCACTGAAACTGAAAGAGTGCCATCTTCTGCACCAACAAAAGAACATCTCCGAATGTTGGAATTTTGAATGCATTGAGGCATAATCTGTTTATTCTTCATGTTGTTGGCCTACATCAGAGGTCCATGCAATACAGATGAATTTGCATCTAACTTTTTGAGGCGGTCAATGGACAGAAATCGGTAAAGAAGGGGGATATACACTTTACGAGCGTGATGGCTTTGTGTCTCATGATATAACTATAACGCCAAATGATATCTCTTGATTTTTTGAAAGCATGCACCGCAGATGCTCGGCGGGTGCACCATGCTGAAAACCAAAAATGCCTGTTGTATTTCGATTTTTAAATCAGAAGTGTATGTGCCATGCGTCCCTGCTACCTTTTAGCTCCCCATTTAACACACCAAACTTTGACTTCCTTTTTCTTTAGAATCTGGTGATGCATTGAGTTTTTAACTGTAAAATTTCATTAAGTTCAAACGAAAGGTTCGGGTTAGGAGCATGAGTTTGTCACTGAAACTGAAAGAGTGCCATCTTCTGCACCAACAAAAGAACATCTCCGAATGTTGGAATTTTGAAAGCATTGAGGCATAATCTGTTAATTCTTCATGTTGTTGGCCTACAGCAGAGGTCCATGCAATACAGATGAATTTGCATCTAAATTTTTGAGGCGGTCAATGGACAGAAATTGGTAAAGAAGGGGGATATACACTTTACGAGCGTGATGGCTTTGTGTCTCATGATATAACTATAACGCCAAAAGATATCTCTTGATTTTCTGAAAGCATGCACCGCAGATGCTCGGCGGGTGCACCATGCTGAAAACCAAAAATGCCTGTTGTATTTCGATTTTTAAATCAGAATTGTATGTGCCATGCTTCCCTGCTACCTTTTAGCTCCCATTTAACACACCAAACTTTGACTTCCTTTTTCTTTTGACTCTGGTGATGCATTGAGTTTTTAACTGTAAAATTTCATTAAGTTCGCACGAAAGGTTCGGGTTAGGAGCATGAGTTTGTCACTGAAACTGAAAGAGTGCCATCTTCTGCACCAACAAAAGAACATCTCCGAATGTTGGAATTTTGAAAGCATTGAGGCTTAATCTGTAAATTCTTCATGTTGTTGGCCTACATCGGAGGTCCATGCAATACAGATGAATTTGCATCTAACTTTTTGAGGCGGTCAATGGACAGAAATCGGTAAAGAAGGGGGATATACACTTTACGAGCGTGATGGCTTTGTGTCTCATAATATAACTATAACGCCAAAAGATATCTCTTGATTTTCTGAAAGCATGCAACGCAGATGCTCGGCGGGTGCACCATGCTGACAACCAAAAATGCCTGTTGTATTTCAATTTTTAAATCACAAGTGTATGTGCCATGCTTCCCTGCTACCTTTTAGCTCCCATTAAACACACCAAACTTTGACTTCCTTTTTCTTTTGACTCTGGTGATGCATTGAGTTTTTAACTGTAAAATTTCATTAAGTTCACACGAAAGGTTCGGGTTAGGAGCATGAGTTTGTCACTGAAACTGAAAGAGTGCCATCTTCTGCACCAACAAAACAACATCTCCGAATGTTGGAATTCTGAAAGCATTGAGGCATAATCTGTTAATTCTTCATGTTGTTGGCCTACAGCAGAGGTCCATGTAATACAGATGAATTTGGATCTAACTTTTTGAGGCGGTCATTAGACAGAAATCGGTAAAGAAGGGGGATATACACTTTACGTGCGCGATGGCTTTGTGTCTCATGATATAACTATAACGCAAAAAGATATCTCCTGATTTTCTAAAAGCATGCAACGCAGATGCTCGGTGGGTGCACCATGCTGAAAACAAAAATGCGTGTTGTATTTCGATTTTTAAATCAGAAGTGTATGTGCCATGCTTCCCTGCTACCTTCTAGCTCCCATTTAACACACCAAACTTTGACTTCCTTCTTCTTTTGAATCTGGTGATGCATTGAGTTTTTAACTGTAAAATTTCATTAAGTTCACACGAAAGGTTCGGGTTAGGAGCATGAGTTTGTCTCTGAAACTGAAAGAGTGCCATCTTCTGCACCAACAAAAGAACATCTCCGAATGTTGGAATTTTGAAAGCATTGAGGCATAATCTGTTAATTCTTCATGTTGTTGGCCTACAGCAGAGGTCCATGCAATACAGATGAATTTGTATCTAACTTTTTGAGGCGGTCAATGGACAGAAATCGGTAAAGAAGGGGGATATACAGTTTACGAGCGTGATGGCTTTGTGTCTCATGATATAACTATAACGCCAAATGATATCTCTTGATTTTCTGAAAGCATGCACCGCAGATGCTCGGCGGGTGCACCATGCTGAAAACCAAAAATGCCTGTTGTATTTCGATTTTTAAATCAGAAGTGTATGTGCCATGCTTCCCTGCTACCTTTTAGCTCCCATTTAACACACCAAACTTTGACTTCCTTTTTCTTTTGACTCTGGTGATGCATTGAGTTTTTAACTGTAAAATTTCATTAAGTTCACACGAAAGGTTCGGGTTAGGAGCATGAGTTTGTCACTGAAACTGAAAGAGTGCCATCTTCTGCACCAACAAAAGAACATCTCCGAATGTTGGAATTTTGAAAGCATTGAGGCTTAATCTG